>NW_017670347.1:639852-640994 GCF_001879085.1 Nicotiana attenuata
CTGGATTTCGTGCAAATTTCGGATGTCGACGTTGCTATGTTCGATGGGAGTTGAATTGGAAGATGTACCTGCGTCCCTGTTGTAGCTGCCTCTTGTTCATAGTAGCCTTAGAATTATAGAACTCTATTTATGTACTTTTCAAACAGATGATGTATTTACTTCATATCAGCTTTGTAATATCTATTCTTAGTAGCTCATGATTTGTACAACCAGTCCTTGGGAAATGTATAAGATTTAGATAATTCCTTTATTTAATTGTCTTATTAATATTATTGAAATTGGATAGTGATTACTTGGTTTACCTAGCGGGTTGGGTTAGGTACCATCACGACTAGTGGATTTTGGGTCGTGACAGATTGGTATTAGACTCGCAGTATCTCTATATCATTATGTCGAGACTCGCAGTATCTCTATATCATTATGGAGTATATATTTCAGTATTAGAAAGGTGAAGAAAATGGCTTTAGATTCGCAGAAGGTCTCTTCAGAGTAAGTGTCTCAGTTATGGTACTTTTGGGGTGCTTAAGAGAGCATTCAGCAGCTTATAAGCCTTAGGGCAGTGTGGTTCTATGCTAAAGTTCATGGGGAAAATTTTGGTTAAGGTTAGTAGTGCTCTAGCAAGGAAAAGTATCAATTTGAAGGCAATTCAGAAGGAACTCGAAGAATTAGGACAAGTTGGTAGTAGGTTGGACCTGCACATTAATGGATATAATCGGTTCTTTAGGTGCTTATGATGTGGCTAGTCTCTATAGGTGTCTCATGGTGATGCTCTTGGGTTTTTGGTGACCTGAGTGGCTTGGTTGAGTTAGAGAGAATTAGATCTGATGGCTTGATTATGTGCAAATGCGTTTCAAAAATTTCTCAATGGTTTCTGCCACGGTTCGAGGAGTATATTCCCTACTGGCGTGATGAGCATGTGATGTATAGTGATTTTCTCCTGGATGAAATCAAATGGAAGGTCCTTGGCTAATTGAGTATGTAGTTGCTTGTGAGTCGGAGTGGATTATGAAGTTCTCGTATTTTTCATATGATGGCATGGTATATGTGGTGTGTTGTGTGGGATGGAGATTTGCATGAGCAAGGTCACTAATTCCGGTTTTTAGAAGGGTAAGATACTATAAAAACGTTCTTAAGCAGCATGG
>NW_017670347.1:642630-666258 GCF_001879085.1 Nicotiana attenuata
TTCCACAACCGATGCCGAAACCTATCAAATCTCGTCTGATTGACCTCGAATTTTGCACAAAAGTCACATTTACATTACAGACCTGCTCCAACTTTCGTAATCAATATCCGAACCCCAATATCAAAAAGTCACTCCTTGTCACTTTCCAAAATTCCAACTTTCGCCATTTCAAGCCAAATTCTACTACGGACCTCCAAATCGCAATTCAGACGCGCTCCTAAGTCCAAAATAAATCCAACAGAGCTAGCGGAACCATCAGAAATCCAATCCCAGGTCAAAATTTAAAAAGTCAATCTTGGTCAAACCTTTAAATTTTAAAGCTTCTATCTCAGAATCATTCTTCCAATCAATTTCCGAATAACGTGAAAACAAAACCGACGATTCACATAAGTCATAATGCATCATATGGAGATACTCATGCCCGAGAACTAGCGAGCGGAATGCAAATGCTCAAAACGACTGGTCGGGTCGTTACATCCTTCCCTACTAAACGTACGTTCGTCCTCGAAACGTGCCCCGAGTTGTTCTCAAAGCCATCAAACCGCAGTGTAACCTTACCATGCACATACCCGGGGTGATTCCAGGGAAGTTTCAAGTTTCAAGTTCATTGATTTTGGATTTAGGTGTGATTCGTTGTTCGATGTTGTTGTGTGTATTTTGAGGCCTCGAGTATATCCGTGTTATGTTATGGGTCTTGTTGGTATGTTTGGACGTGGTCCCAAGGGGCTCGGGCATGTTTCAGATTGATTTTGGATCCTTTCTCCTTCATTTTCACTGTTGTGTTCTGGTGTCGCATTTCTTCATCGCAATCGTGGACTTAGTGGTGCGATATCGTAAGGGAAAAGTGGGGAAGGCTAATACTTCTTCTTCGCATTCGCAAGAGATGGTCCGCATTTGCATATGTGGTGGAAGTTAAGCATCGCGTTCGCGGAGTGGAGAATGCGTTCGCGTTGTGTTTGGGTCTGATCTAAGGTAGTGATGGTTATCTCTTCACGTTCACGAGGTTATTTCCGTGAATGCGTAGTTAAGTCAGTTGTCTATAACGCAATCACGAAAGGACTTATGCGATCGCGTAGGGCATTATTCAGGAGCGTTGTTTTTCTTCTTACCGATTCAGAGTCGGATTTAAGTGAAACTAGTATGTTTGGACTCGTAATTGAATGGGTTGTTGGATTTTGTCAGTTTTGTCAGGTTCCGAGGTGCGGGCCCGGGTGTCATTTTTTGCCGGGTTTGGGATTTGATGTAGAATTTGATCTTTATCATTTGTAACTGTTTCCTTGGGCTTTATCTGATGTATTTGGGTTTCTTTGGGTCAGTTTTGGGTCGTTCGGAGGTCGCTACGCGCGTGATGGCATTCCTGGAGTATCGCTTGTCTTGCTCGGTGTCAGAATTGGCTTATTTAAGATAAGTGACTCTTCTAAACTTAGTGTTGAGGATATGAAACCCCAAATTATGTGCTATGTGATTGATGTTGAGGTGACGCACATGCTAGGTGACGGGTGTGTGGGCGTGCATCCTGTGATTTGTGACTCTGTTGTTTCCAAGGCACTGTTTAGTGGCCCACTTTGTTGATATATGATTTTTTCACCATGTGATAAAGTAATTGAGCTATACATCATGCTAGATATCATGTTTAGGTGTTATGCTGATATTGTTGGGACCCTAGCGGTCGTTTCTTTTAGTCATCTCATTGATTTCATTGATATTTCGTACTCAGTCACATCCATGCATTCATATCATATCTCAGTCTCAGTTGTTACTTATTGGTACATCATATCACTATTCTGGGTCAGTTTTCATGACATCGTGAGCCCGTGGGTGAGACTGGAGAGACTTATGACTGAGTGAGGCCGAGATCCTGATTATGAGTGACAGTTATGAAATCGAGTTGCACGGCGCATCATGTTTTATTGATTATTGAGTAACGCCGAGGGCCTGATTGATTTATGTCATGATTGGCTTGTTATAGCGCTTGGGTCGTAGGAGCCCCTCCGGAGTCTGCACACCCACAGTGGGCGCGGTTGATTATATTTAGGGATGGATCTTCCCTCAGTGTGGCGATGGATCTTCTCCATGAGGCTAGATTGGCTTGTTTTCCTCTGTACTGTGTGACTTATAGTCAGTGATGTATATATTCCGGGATGGATCTTCCCTGGGCCGTATGGGCCATATACAGTACCGAGTGGTTGATTATGATGAGTGGAAGGTGTGATACAGTGAGGTTCAGTACTATGAGAGTGTGCGTACATGATTCATCACTGAGGTACATGACATTGGCATGCATATATGACATACATGCATAGAGACACATTTTCCTCATGTTGTACGCTATCACGTCTTTCATGACATTTTACACACATTGATATGTGGTCATAGAGAGGTATCTCAAACTTGCTATCTGGAAAGAAAACAAAACATCTTAATTATTGTGAAAGGAGTTTTGGAAAAGAAAAATACAGTTTTTCAAACTATCTCATATTTCACGACATTTTCAGTAAAGAATTTGGGTTTTCACTAATACTCTTGAAAGGCGGGACCATTTTGGGAAAACTGTGAAAAAGCTGAACACTTTATCTCTGAGTTACTTCCTTACTTATATGCTTTACATTGTTATGAATTGTTATTGGATATTGGTGTTGGACCCGACCTATGTGTGATGACCCAAAAGGTCATCACTCGTTTTGAAAGTAAATTCTGTGTTCAGAGGTCTTAAAAACCTCCTTTGTCTCACCTCGATTTGCATGCGCAGTCCGGGCACGTTTTTGGAAAGCTTTTATGTGAAATCTAAGTAAAATAAGAAAATTGGCTTTTAAAATTAATTAAAGTTTACTTTGGTCAACATTCTTGGTAAACGGACCCGGACCTGTGATCCGACGGTCTCGTAGGGTCCATAGTAAAATATGGGACTTGGGCGTATGCCCGGAATCGAATTCCGAGGTCCCAAGCCCGAGAAACGAATTTTTAAAGAAAATTGTTTGTTGGAAAATATAAAGGTTTTAGAAGTGAATCGATGCATTTTCTTGATGGTATCGGGCCTGTATCTTGGTTCCGGAGCCCGGTACAAGTTTAAAATAATAATTAAGTTGAATCGGTAAAATTTGGTAAAGATTGGAATTGGTTTGGCATAAAACGGACCTATAGTTGAGAAAATAGTAATTTTGGTGTTCTTGACTAATTTTATGAATTTGAGGATTAATTCATAGTTGTTGATGTTATTTTGATGATTTGATCGCACGAGCAAGTCCGTATGATGTTTTTAGACTTGCGTGCATGTTTGGTTTGGAGCCTCGAGGGCTCGGGTGAGTTTTGGATAGGCCATAGGGTGAAATTGGACTTAGAGGAATGGCTGTTGCAGGTTCAGCTGTGTTGCAGGCTCTGATCTCGCAATTGCGAGATCAGGCTTCGCAATTGCGAGCCCAACAGGCTTGGCAATTGCGAGGGCTTTATTGCATTTGCGAAGAAAGCCCAGGCCTTCCAGTGTTTGCAATTGCGAGCCTTCCTTCGCAAATGCGAAGTCATCAGGGGAGGGCTAGTATCGCAATTGCGACAACTTGTTCGCAATTGCGAGGTTAGCAGACAATGCCCAGGTTTGCAAATGCGAGGCCTTGTTCGCATTTGCGAGCTTCGCAATTGCGAAGCTCCTGTCGCAATCGCGACATCTGCGACCAGTTAATTGGGACGCGAAGCTCCTGTCGCAATCGCGACATCTGCGACCAGTTAATTGGGACTTAGACGGATTTTTCTTCATTTTTCAAACTCTCTCAAACCCTAAGCTCTCTTGGGCGATTTTCTAAAGAAAAGTTCTTCTCCAAATCAATTGTAAGTCGTTTCTAACTCATTTTCTCCAATCTATAACATCTTTTTACATGATTTCAACTCAAAATCAAGGGTTTTCATGGGGGAATTGGGTGTTTTTGGGTAGAACTTAGGATTTTCAATTATTGGGGATTTGGACCTCGATTTGAGGTCCGATTTCAAAATAAATTATATATTTGGATTCGTGGGTGAATGAGTAATCGTGTTTCGGTTCGAACCTCGGGTTTTGACCATGTGGGCCCAGGTCGATTTTGACTTTTTGGGGAAATCATTAGAAAACCTATTTTCATGCTTTAGAATTGACTCATTTTGCATTTATTGATATTGTTAAGTAAATTGTGGCTACATACAAGCGAATTGGTGGTAGAATCAAGAGGTAAAGCGGTAGTTGAGGCTTGAATTGTGTTCGTGGCATTGAGGTAAGTGTTCGGTCTAATCTTAGCTTGAGGGATTAGATGATGTGTCTTATTTGCTATGTGTTAATTGTTGAGTACGACGTATAGGTGTGGTGACGGGTATCTATACGTCGGTGTCAAGCATGCCCGTGAGTTTTATACTATGATTGATGTGACTCCGTTTTGTAATGTCCATGCTTAATATGATAATTTCTAATGTTGAACAAGGCTTATGGAAGTATTCTTGGTAATTGAACATTGTAGAGCATTGGCTCAAGTTGAGAATTGAGTTGTGAAGAAATTTCTGGAAAAGAGAAGAGGTTTATCATATTGTCTCCCTTGCCGGGACTTTATTGCTTTTGATATTGTCTCCCTTGCCGGGATGTTATCGCTTTTGATATTATCTCCCTTGCCGGGATATTATTGATATACTATTGTTCCCTTGCCGGGATTCTATTGTGATTTTAGTGATTCCCTTGCCCGTATTGCTTTGTGATTGTTGCTTGGGTAAGGAAGAGTGTAAAAGCACAAAGGGTGTTGCCGTGCATGATATTGGTGAGTGAGTGTTAATGCAAGAAGGGTGATGTCGTGCCGATATTGTAAATGTAAAAGCACGAAGGGTGATGTCGTGCCATGATATGAGTGATAATGCACGAAGGATAATGTCGTTCCATGATTATGTGAGGTAAAAGCACGAAGGGTGATGCCGTGCCGATTATATTGATTCTTATGGTGAGGACGAGATTAAAAGCACGAAGGGTGATGCCGTGCTTTTGTCTTTGTTTTCCTTATTCTTGCTTATAGTTGAATTTTGGTGTTCCGTATGTTTCTTTACTGAATTTCAATTTGTACATGATATTTCCCCGAGCATGTTTCCCCTTCCCATCTTTAACTGCTAGTTTCTATCATTATTACTTGTTGTATATGATATAACTGCACAGGTTTATTTGGTAGTCTTGTCCTAGCCTCGTCACTACTTCGCCGAGGTTAGGCTAGGCACTTACCAGCACATGGGGTCGGTTGTGCTGATACAACACTCTGCACTGTGTGCAGATCCCGGTGCTGCAGCTTTTGAACCAGAGTGAGGTTGCTGCCTTCAGTCCAGTGGCGGAGACCCGAGGTAGTCCTGCAGGCGTCCGCAGGCCTTGGCGTCTCCTTCTATCCTACCATTCTGTTTCTTTTATGTATTTCAGAGACAACTTTGTATTTATCTTTCAGACCACTATTTGTAGTATTCGTAGATAGTCCGTCACATTGTGGCACCAAATTTGGGGTAGAATTGTACGTTGGATTCTGCACTAGTATATGGCTAAACTATTAGTTTTCGTCTTTCGCATTTTTGTTTATTATAATTATTCCGCTATTGATCACCTGTTATATTGAACTGTTAAAAAGGCTAAGTAAAAAGGTTAATGAATCTATAATACTCGGCTTGCCTAGCTTTTATGAGTAGGCGCCATCACGACTCCCGAATGTGGGAAATCGGGGTCGTGATATTATGTTCCAGGTCGTCACTGCTGTCAACCTAAGTTTAGGTTTGTTACTTTCTGAGTACATGGGGTCGGTTGTACTAATACTGCACTTCCTGCAAATTGCGTGAAGATTTCGGATGTCAACGTTGCTGTGTTCGATAGGAGTTGAATTGGAAGAAGAACCTGTGTCCCTATTGTAGCTGCCTCTTGTTAATGGTAGCCTTAGAATAATAAAACTTTCTTTATGTACTTTTCAAATAGATGATGTATTTATTTCATATCAGCTCTGTAATCTCTATTCTTAGAAGCTCATGATTTGTACTACCAGTCCTTAGGAAATGTATAAGATTCAGGTAATTCCTTTGCTTAATTGTCTTATTAATATTATTGAAATTGGATAGTTATTAGTTGGCTTACCTAGTGGGTTGGGTTAGGTGCCATCACGACTAGTGGATCTTGGGTCGTGACAGGCGCCTGAGTGGTTCCTGTATGTGCCTTCGTGAACTTCGCTCAAAACATATTCGGTATCTCCCGGTCCCAAATATATTGATGTTTTAAACTTCAATACCACACAAGAGGGGGGTAACATGTGTGGTGACCAATTTTTTGCTTAAACTGATTATGGAAGGACCTGGTTCTTCTATGTGTTCCTTCAGCTACTGTTGCGAAATAATAAATGTAGAAAGTAAAGAACACAAGTATTTTTACGTGGAAAACACCCGGCTCAAAAGGTGAAAAAATGACGACCTACCTTCCAGTAGAATTTTCCCAAACTCTCCACTAAAATCACTGAGCCAAAAATTGCATTTACAAAAACTCTTTTGTAAACCTAGAATTAACTCTAATCCCGTTGTAGCACACAGCCTCTAATTGTTGCGACAACTTCAAGTTAACTCTAACTTGAATACTCTGAGTACCTATTACAATTGCCTCTAGATAAAGCTGAAAGGTACAATATAAAACACCTACTACAATTGAACTAGAAATAAAGAAAGACACATAAAACTCTTTATGGAACTGGTTCTTCAATCTGGTTCATGTAGCTTCAGGTTTGCACACTTGAATCACACACGAACTGCTTGAAAAAACCTTGTTATTTTGCTCTCAATTCACGTTTAACTTCTGCGTTTTTGTGTAACTCATGTAATGTGATAAGGCTGTATTCTGGGCCGGGGCCGGGCCTAAATGGGCTAAATGGGCCGGGCCTAACGGTATCGGGCTTTCGCGGGCTGGGCTCTGGCGGTCTCGGGCCAAACGGTCCCGGGATTAACGGTCCTGGTGGGTGGAACCGGCCCACTGTGGGCCTAAGCCCACATGGTCCCGGGCTAAATGGGTCGGGCTCACGGGCCTAAGTGTTCCGGGCTATTTTTTTTTGGNACAGTGATGGAGTTTAAAAATGGGGGATTCACCACTGTCGTTATCTTGGGGAAGAAGAAGGGGCTATATTTTATTATAGCGATTCACAGTATTATACTGCGAATTGCGTTGATCGCAGTATAGTACTGAGTTTTATCAAAAAAAATTATTTTTTTAATAATTCGCAATATAATACTGCGAATCACTTTAACGGGTAACTTCCCGTTAAAGTAATTCGTTTCTGCCCTAAAAAGAAAGAAACTTCGTTTCCAAAAACAAACGTATAAGAAACACACTCCTATAACCTATTTCCTAGGTATTCACAATTGTTGGTTGTTTGGACTAGGGCCAAACAAACTGGGCTCATAGGGAGTTCGAATGAGAAACCCAAGATGCATTTTACATAGAATACAATCTTTTTAAGACTTATTTAAATTTCCGAAAACTAATTTCACAAAAATTCCATATATATAATTTATTTTAAAATATTACCTATTTAATTAAATTATATAAAATATTTCATATCCTAAAATTTTTTCTCTTGAGATTCTCTCTCACCTAAAACAATATGTCTCTTAAAATCCTCTCACCTAAAAACATTTCTCTCAGCTAGAGGATCAAGATACTTCATCCCATTTTATGTCATAGGCATAAGAACCAGAAGCGGATCCAGAATTTGATGGTTGTGGGTGTCATTAGATTTAATTTAACTTATCACTAGTCAAAGGGATTAAATTGGGATGTATATTTGATCGACTCATTTTGTATTAATTCACTTCCTTTCGATTCGATCCATTTTCAAATTAATTCAGTTTGCTTTACAAAGTTTTTGATGCAGAAATAAATAGAGATAACCATACAAAAAAAATTTGGTCTTCTTTTAGATCAAGGAAAAAATAAATTAGATGGATTAAAAAGAAAAATAACTAAAATTAAATTCAAACAAAAAAAAATTTTGAGAGTTACAAAGGTGAAAAAGGTAAAAGAAATTAAGAAAAAGACAAGAAAAAAAGAAGATAAAAAAGGGGCAAAGTGGGTAAGTAAAATTGGAATGCTAAAAGCGTGAAATGAGTGCAGGTCTTGTGCCTGAAAAGCAGGGCCTCAAACTAAGGCTGTATTGTGGTTTGGGCCCGGTCCTAAATGGGCTGGGCCAAACAGTTCTGGGTCTGGCGGGCCGGGCCCATGCGGTCCGGGACCGAACGGTCCCGTGCTTAACGGTCCTGGATGGTGGAACCCGCTCACTGTGGGCCTAAGCCCACATGGACCCGGGCTAAGTGGGCCGGGCCTGAACGGGCCTAAGTGTTCCGGGCTATTCTTTTTTGAATTTTTTTTATCTAAGGCAATTTCTTGTAAATTATATTATATAATTGTGACTTAAATCTTCTAAATCAAATTTAAACACAAAAAAATTGTAAAGAAATATTCAAGAGAATGCCTTATAATTTTTATTATTACGACATTAACAAAAAATGGCAATATCTTTCTTAGTCTTCCTCCCCCCAATGGAATGAGCACAACAAGGTGTTAATACCACCATTAAAAGGAAAAAAAAACTAATGAAGATGTGCCAAAATACAAGATACATATTAGTCTACATATTATCTCTAACAAATTTCATAAATCCTTCAAGGTTCGGTGGAATTTCCGTTGGTGGTGGCGGAAAAGAAGCTTGTTCATCATCGCTTCCGGGCGAAGCAGCATCCTTCGCAAGTTCCGCTAGCATTTCTTCATAAGCTTCATCTATCTCCGGTTGTGATTCAGCAAGTCCAAAATTTCTTCTTTCCGAACGGATCCAATCTTTGAAGAGTACTGATTTTTCCAAGCTCTCCCTCGTAGACGCTCTATGATCACCGATTTGAAGTCTCGCTTGACTGAAAGTGCTCTCCGATGCCACTGTTGAAGCTTGAATACTTAAAATATCTCGAGCCATCCTTGAAAGAACCGGATAGTATTTTTCTTTGTCCTTCCACCATTCCAAAACATCAAAGGTGCCGTCTGGATTCTCTTTTTCAAGTCCCTGCGACAAATAACTTGAAGCTCATTTAGTTGTGAAGTATCACCAATATTATCACCTTGAGAACCCCTGAACTCCGTCCAAGAACTAAGTGCTTTTAGGCCCGCAGTTCTTTTAGATGATTGCGAACTAGACGAAGTAGGAGTTGGAACATTTGGTCTAGCATGATCTAAGGCAAGTTGATAAGCATTATAAATTGTTTGAGCATTTATTTTAATTGAGGCTTTTGCATCTGCAAGTGTAGCAAATTCCTCATCTGAAAGTGATAAAGCCTTATAAATATTTGTATACCAAAAGTGAGGACCTCCTAATTTCATGGTAGGATTTAACATGGCAGCAACACCATAAATAGGGGGGATAGGGAAAAAATATTTTTAAAACTTATCTTTCATAGAATCAATAGCAAGTTGATAAATTACCCCACCCTCTGAAAATTGAGTAAACAAATCTGCAAGTGCTGCAACATAAACTAAACAGTTAGAAATAGTAGGATAATATTGCCCAGATAATTCATTTGTAGCAACATGAAATTGTTCTAAAAAATCTACAAGAATTTTAACATCAGTCCAATCCTGATTTGTAAGGTGCTCATCATTATCATCACCACCAACACGAGCATTAAACGTTGCGTTTATTGGGTTTCTATATTCATATGCAACAACTAAACTTTCGTACATGTAATTCCATCTAGTCGGACAAGCTGTAGGAACC
The DNA here is from genome assembly GCF_001879085.1 of Nicotiana attenuata. Classification (NCBI taxonomy): domain Eukaryota; kingdom Viridiplantae; phylum Streptophyta; class Magnoliopsida; order Solanales; family Solanaceae; genus Nicotiana; species Nicotiana attenuata. The sequence goes on from NW_017670347.1 coordinate 652,395, forward strand.
TTTCTCTCTCTAAGGCCAAATTCATCACATTTTTTAAAATATTCTCTAAGTCTACTTCTACGGTTTGGATAAAAAAGCCAATTAAGAGCCATTTTAACCTTTTCAATTTCCACATTTAAAATTTGCATACCATCACCGACGATTAAATGGTAAATATGACAAATACATCTAACATGGAACATATTACTAAATGCAAGATTTAGTGTAGTTGTAAGCAAGCCTATAGCATTAGTGTTACTAGAAGCATTATCCATAGAAACTGATATTATTTTATCTCTAATGCAAAAATATCTACAAATATCTACAACTGTGTTAGCAATAAACTTACCTGTGTGATGTTAATTAATTATTCTATAAGCAATAATGTGCTTTTGCATTTTCCATTCCTCATCAATCCAATGAGTGGTTACAGTAAGATATTCACAGTCATTACCACTTCTACCAATATCAGTAGTAATAGCAATGCGACAATCTATATGAGTAAATAAATAGCGTAAATATTGTTCATATTCATGTTTATATTTATAAATATCGCTCTTTACGGTTGCGCGAGGCCATCCTTTATAAGTAGGATTATAAACTCTTCTAATATAATGCACAAAGTGAGGGTTAGAAGGAAAACTATAGGGTAAGCACATAACAGTAACCATTTTTGCCAATTCTTCACGATCCTTATTTGGATCGTAATATAAAATGCCACTGGTAACAGTGTTAATTCCCGGTTGAACTAGATTTGACCCGGTACTAGGGTTAACCTCAGTACCTACACTTCTCCCCTCTTGCGCAGCTTTCATTTGAAGATATCTAGCTTTATCTCTAGGGTATTTCTTTATGTGTCTAGTCAAACTACCCGTACCGCTACGATCTCCAGTATATTTATGAGCCATCAAAGACCCACAAGTTTTACACTAAGCCTTATTTTGTTCTCTTAGTTGAGTAAAAAAGTGCCAAACAAGAGATGTTTCGGGCCGTTTAGAAGGTTGTCTATTAAAAGTAGGGGTTACTACAGGAGGGTCAGGCGGGGCATCATTTGGATTATTATCAGTTGGGTTAACAACAGGACTAGTAGGTGTATCATCTAAATTCGGTTGCGTTTCATCTAAATCATCATTTTCATTGATAGTTTCATTAGGATAAAGAGCATTCATATATTCATCATTTAATTGTTGACCTGGTGCAACAGCATGGCAGAATTGACTATCGGTAAATTGAAAACAAGGGTTATCACTCAAGAATAACAGGTGGATGAGGACGGGTAACAGGTCTGGGTCGAGTAGCCGGGGGATGAGTAGTAGCTTGGCGACTAGATTCACCAAATTTAGATTTTCCCTTACCACCAAACATTTTTTTCAAAGAAAAGGCCATATTAATTATAATTATACAAACTAAAACAAACAAAACTATAATATTAAAACTTAAGAGTTGGAACGAGTTTACCGAATTGACGAACAACTTCTTGAAAATTGTATATCGTTGAAGACTTGAAGACTTGAATACTTCAATTCACCAACTTCACAATTTTTCACAAATTGCAATAATAAAGTAAGCAATTATAGAAGAAAATTAGAGAGAGATTGATGATTTTGTGAGTAAAAATGAAAGAATGAGGGGGTATTTATAGTTTGAGAATAGGGAAAAAGTATAATTATAAAAAGTTTGCGGTTAAAACCAAGTTTGGGGGCCAAATGGCTATTTTTTAAAAAGCCAAACGGCTAAATTGGCAGGCCAACGGTTGGAAGTTAAACCAAGTTTGGGGGCCAAATGGCTATTTTTTAAAAAGACAAATGGCTAAATTGGCAGGCCAACGGCTAGTTTTTAAACTTCCAACCGTTGGCCAATTTTAAAAAAAAAATTTGAAAAAAAGGCCGTTGGGCCCGTTTGGCCCGTTAGGCCCGATTGAACCGGCCCAGGCCCGCCAGCCGGTCCCGGGCTCGCGGTCTCAACCTAGAGGACCGGCCCACAGTGGGCTTTTAGGACCGTCTAGGATCGGACCGTTTGAACCGGCCCGCTTGGCCCGTGGTCTCGCGGTCCCGGGGCGGTCCCAGGCTGGGCCCGGCCCACAATATAGCCTTAGAACATCCTGCAATTTATAGAGTTAGTAGATGAAGAAATAACTAGAGTTTTGACTTTATGCAACTCTTCCTTGGTGGAAGAGTTCTAGTTGATCTCAACTTCTAACTCCTTCCCTATCTTGGATAATGTTCTCTTTGAGTACTTATCCAATATGCAACCTTTTCAATCATGATTAGGAGATATTACTTTTGATAAGTTATGTTTCTCTCCTTCACGTGCATCTCACATGTTTGGGTTGATCACAATTGTGCTTCACAAGATGGATCTGGTCCATGTCTGAGTTCCTTTGTCAGTCTTCAAAACTTCACCTTTACTTGGGCCAACAAATTCCCTCTTTTTGATGATGACAAACTCTGTGCTTTTCACTTACTTAGGCCCTATCAGAACTCAGCTTATTCATCAATACAAAATTTAGAAAAATTCACTTATCATCTAGGACAACGTTAATTAGGTTATAAACATCACTTATTCAGAATATGTAAAGCACAATATCTCTTCCCCCTTTTGGCATCATCGAAAAGTTGCATAAACAAAGTGTGTGTCCCAGAATGTTAACAATTACTCATGGCCACTAGGGCAACTGCAAGTGCAATCATGGATCAATTATCAGTAATCAGGCAAACATATTTAAACTATCAAGGAAATATTAACAGTCAACAAGAGCAAAAACAGTAGATATCATTGATAGAAGATATGTTTATACCATAATCCACAAAAAGAAAGAAAAAATATTCAAAACATGAGCAAAAAGGAAGAGAAATCCCTAATCTGGGTCACTGGTGGTACTAGACGGGTTTAGGAGATAAAGGCTAGAATTCCTAAGGCTTAGGGGAGCTAGAGGGTTGGTTTTGGGCTTGGAGAAGATTCAGCATATTGTGAAGAATCCCATCATTCTTCTCCTTTTCCTTGGTAAGCTCAGTTTTGAGAGCATCCCTCTCAGATTCAACCTCTGCTAAGTGAGCCTTCAGCCTAGCTATCTCAGTATCCTTGGCCTCACTTTCCTGAACTAGAGCCCTGACTTTACTGTTGATAGATGTCTTCTTGGATGAACCAGGTTCATTTGGAATGGCATTGACTATATAGTCACAAGCAATCAGAGTATTAATGCCAAAATAGTCCTTGCTTGTAGCCATTTCCCACATCTTCAGAGGCACCTTGCACCGATCCAGAACAGTAGTCAGAATAAATCCATAGGGAATGGTATGAGTCTTGAAGCCATTTATAACCCTATAAGTAGGTCCGCGAAGGTTTCCTGTTCAGATGGAACAGGTTCATCTATATTTTTCCCAAGTTGAACCAACCCCTCGGCAGCTTCGCCAGGCCCACTTCCCCCTATTTTGCTCACACTCTCTTCTATTTCAGTAAATTCCTCTCCCCAAACAACCATTGCACCAGTTTCTTTTGTTAGACCAACAGGAGTGGGTGAAGAATCAACCACTCTTGTACCCTTTCCCCTCAAAGTACTCCTAGCACCCTTGCTCTCTTTTTCGTTTCCCTTTTTATTTTTACCACCAACTTCTCCAGATTCTGTAGTCTCAACACATGCTATAGATCCTACCAGTACAAATCTGTTCTCCAAATTTGCAGCAACTTCAAAAATTATCTCAGGAGTAACTTTAGAATCAAAGGATACCTGTTCAGTTTCGGAAGAACTAATTTCTTCCCCCTTAGTAGCAGACTTAAAATGAATCTTCAGATTTCTGGGATTCTTCTTCCCTGCCTGCTTTCAATTTCTTGTTTATTTTCTTGATCTGCTATCCTTCAGCGACAATCTTATGAGCCATCATCTTTACTCTACTTTTCTTAGATATTGGTGTGGTTGAAGGAGTGGTAGAAGGTGTGGAAGTGGTTTCCTGTGGTGGTGATGAAGGATTTTTTAGAGGTGTTCGACATATCTGGGCTAGGGTATGGAAGAGAAGAGAATTAGATTGTGTTTGGAAGATGAAAGAAGAATGAGAGTTTTTGGAGGCTTGAGAGAGATGAAGTAAGGAATACACTAAAGCTGATCAATATACAGAGGACTAACTAATGGGGTAACGACAGCTTTTCAAACACTTAGAAGTCTAATCAAACTGAATTTCAGTTTTGAAGAGACGTTGGAGTGTATCCCTAGAATTTAGGTATTTCCATTCGTTTGGGACTCTTTTGGACGGAACTGGTTCACTTGTAACGGATAAGTCCAAAAGGAGTTTGGAATTAGGTAGGACTCTGCTTATGATCCAAATATAATTATTTCAAATTATGCAGAGTGTAGAATACATACCTATTTATCTTGATGAACCAGGTTCTTCACTGAAAATTCTCTGGTGTAATTCTAAATTTGCCAAAACAGAGAAAATATCATTAGAGATTAATGAGTCATTTTAGCACATGGCACAAAAGTATACTACGGAAAGTATGAAACTGAGTAAAAATTAATCTAGATATTTACACAAGTTCCAGATTTCCTAGCCAAAAACATAAAATTTTTTTTCATTGTGCATTCTGAGCTGGTCCCATTAGGTGATCTTAATCATCCCTAATTCTAACATGTTCCTTTCAAAGCTTTCTCCACACAGTGCTTTAGTAAAGATGTTAGCAATTTGTTTATTAGTAGCACATAATTCTATGGTAATCAATCCTTTCTCATAGTTGTCCCCTAAGAAGTGATGCCTAACATCTATGTGCTTAGTCCTCTTATGATGAACTAGGTTCTTGGTCATACTAATAGCACTAGTATTATCACAAAAGATAGAGATGCAACCAACTTTAATGCCAAAATCCATCAGTTGCTGCTTGATCCACAGCAGTTGAGCACAACAAGAGGCAGCAGCAACATACTCAGCCTCAGTAGTGGATAAGAACACTGAATTGTGCTTTTTAGTGGCCCATGATATCAGACATGAACCAAGAAAATGAGCCATACCTGAGGTGTTTTTCCTATCCACAAGGTAACCTGCATAGTCAGCATCAACATATACTACTAGATTAAAGTTACTACCTTTAGGGTACCAAAGACAAAGATCAGTAGTGCCTTTCAAATATCTCAGTATCCTCTTGACACCAGTCAAGTGGGATTCCTTAGGATTTGCTTGAAAACGAGCACAAAGCCCTACACTGAAAACTATGTCAGCTCTGCTAGCAGTAAGATACAAAAGTGAGCCAATCATACCCCTATACAACTTTTGATCAACAGATGAACCAGGTTCATCTATGTCTGGTTTAGTAGTTGTTGCAATGGGAGTGTCTATTTCTTTTGATTCATCCATTTTAAACTTCTTAATCAACTCTTTTACATATTTCTGCTGATGGATCATGGTTCCATTTGGGTTTTGTTTGATCTGTATGCCTAAGAAGAAGTTAAGCTCACCCATCATACTCATTTCAAATTCACTCCCCATTAATTTTGCAAATTCCTTACTTAGTTTTTCAATGGTTGCCCCAAAAATTATATCATCAACATATATTTGTACTACTAGAAGATCCTTACCTTTTTCCCTCAAGAATAAAGTGTTGTCAATCTTACCTCTTTTATATCCATGTTCAAGCAGGAATTTGGATAGACGTTCATACCATGCTCTAGGAGCCTACTTGAGTCCATATAGGGCCTTGTCCAATTTGTATACATGATCTGGACACTCCTTACTTTCAAAACCTGGAGGTTGTTTGACAAAGACTTCTTCCTTTATGTAGCCATTTAGGAAGGCACTTTTCACATCCATTTGCTGAAGGGTAAATTCCATGTGTGCTGCAAAGGCTATGAGAAGTCTTATTGCCTCCAGTCTTGCAACTGGAGCAAAGTTCTCATCATAATCTATGCCCTCCTCTTGGCTATAACCTTGGACCACCAGCCTTGACTTGTTCCTTGTAACTGTTCCATCTTCATCAAGTTTGTTTTTGAAGACCCATTTAGTGCCAATAATTGATCTGTCCTTGGGTCTTGTGAACAGATGCCACACTTGGCTTCATTCAAACTGATTGACTTCATCTTGCACTGCATTCACCCAATCTGCATCCTGCAAAGCTTCAGCAACATTTTTAGGTTCAATAAGAGATAAGAATGCATCAAAAGCACACATATTCTTTAATTGAGATCTGGTTTTAACTCCAGAAGTTGGATCAGTAAGGATGTTTTCAATGGGATGAGAACTTTGATACTTGTAAGGTTTCACTACCAACTGATTTCTGTTTGGAGTTTCTCCCATGTTTTGTTGCTGAGGAACAGGCTTGGGGACAGGTTCCATTTGGGAGTTAGATTCATTTCTTCTTTGTTCAGTTCCCCCTGTCAGGTTGCCCCGGATGGAAGAACCTGTTCCATCACCTGATCCTTCTTTTGGTGCATCTTCAGCTTGAGCTGTGACTTCACTCAATTCTTTTACCAACCCAATAGCTTCATCTTCATGTTCCTGTCTCTCACAATGAATGTTAGTTTCATCAAAAACTACATGTACACTTTCTTCTACACACAAAGTTCTTTTGTTGTACACTTTATAAGCTTTCCTATGTGAAGAATATCCCAAGAATACTCCCTCATCACCTGTGGGATCATACTTACCTAGGGAGTCTTTGCATTATTGTGCACAAAGCACTTGCATCAAGATGCCCTAAGATGGGATATATTTAGCTTTCTCCCTTTAAGTGACTCATAGGGAATCTTCTTAACAAGAGGTCTAGTCATGCAACTATTTATGATGTAGCATGCAAAAATTCAACAAACTTAGCATTTTCAAATTCAGTTCCATGATCAGACCTAATTGATGCAAGTTGATTACCTAGTTGTTTCTGAGTTTTCTAACAAAAGAAGTAAACATGTCAAATGCTTCATATTTAGATGTTAAAAACAATGTCCAAGTAAACCTAGAGTAATCATCAACAAGCACCATCATATATCTTTTACCACATCTGCTTAATGTTCTCATTGGACCATAGAGATCCATATGGACCAGTTCCATCGTCCTGGTCGTGCATACCATTTTCTTGCTTTTAAAAGAGGATCTTACCTGCTTCCCCCTTGCACAAGCCTCACAAACTTTATCTTCCTTGAACTTGATGTTAGGTAACCCTATCACTAGGTCCTTGGAGACTAATTTGTTGAGTTGATTTAGACTTTCATGACCAAGTCTTTTGTGCCACATGAGGGGATCATTGTCCAACACACTCAAGCAAGTGAGTTCATTTTCTGAAAGAGTGGACAAATCTACAACGTAAATACGTAAATATTGTTAACTCTTTTTCCCTGCAAAACAATCTTGTCAGTGGTAAGATTAATCACAAAATATTTAGTAGAGGTGAATGCTACCAGGTTACTGTCGCGCCTCCTTTTTCTCGCAAAATCGGGTTTTTGACATTTGGTTGGGACAACTCGTTCCTTTTGGGAAAGGGGTTTTGCAATTTTGAAGAGTCGCCACCTAATGATCAGGGTACATTAGGACACCAAAAGAGTTTGATTTGGATAACCAGAGATAGGGTAAGGGCTTGAAATTATTCTAGGGGGAAGGTGTTAGGCACCCCTCAGAATCCACTAGTGTCGTTCCAGGCCAGACAATTATTGTGAATTTGGGTACAATCAACATATAAGCAAGTATGGCTCAAATAGGAGGGGATTTCATCACATAAAGGTTTGAAAGTAAACAAAGTTGGAAAGAACAATTAGAAAAGCTGATATTTTTTTAAAAGAAAGAGTTGAAATTGCTAAAAGAAGTAAACAAATAGAGGGAGGGGGGTCCAAGATTTATTAAAAATATGGATGACCCCACACAATGTCCGGTAATCGTTCCTCAATGAGGGGCTACACGTGACATTATCGCGTGGTCATCATATCCACATCTACCCTTCCCGCCCCGTCAAGGTATAAGTTTGGTTTGAAGTGCTTTTTAATGTTATCAATGTCTGTTTGGTATTCCGAGACTGCGTATAGCTCCGTATGGTGATTCTGGAATTGGGAGCGCGATCGGAAGTGAATTCGGAGGTCCGTAGGTCATTTTGGAGCCATTTGGCTAAAGATAGAAATTTGAAGGCTTTTGAGAAGTTTGACCGGAGGTTGACTCTTTGATATCGGGGTCGGAATCCGATTCAAGAAGTTGCAATAGGTCCGTAATGTCAAATATGACTTGCGTGCAAAATTTGAGGTCAATCGGACGTGATCTGACAGGTTTAAGCATCGAAAGTAGAAGTTGGAAGTTCTAAAGTTCATAAAGCTTGGATTGGCGGTTGATTCATGATTTTAGTGTTGTTTGATGTGATTTGAGGCCTCGAGCAAGTCTGTAATGTGTTTTGGGATTGGTTGGTATGATTGGTCGGGGTCCCGGGGGCCTCGGGTGGATTCCGGGTGGTTAACGGATCAAAAATGGAATTTGAGAAGGCTTGAGATTTGCTGCTTCTGTCATAACCGCATCTGCTGTTCTTGGACCGCAGATGCGGTCAATAGCTCGCAGAAGCGGAAGGGGGCCAGGTCCAAGGAAACCGCAGAAGCGGCCCAGGGACCGCAGAAGCGGTTCCACTTAAGCGGCCCCCAGACCACAGAAGCGGTCAGCTTCCTTTTGACCAAATCCGCAGAAGCGGCGAGAAGTCGCAGAAGCGACATCCGCAGAAGCGGAACTTTTTTGCTGAAGCGAAAGCAGCTGGGGCAGTGAGATGTTTTAAGTTCGGGGTTGAGTTCATTTCAACCCCATTTTTCTTCCATTGGAGTCGATGGGGAGCAGCTTGGAGATGCCATTTTCGTCACTTGTCATGAGGTAAGTAATTTATGCTAGCTTTGAGTTAAATACAAGGTTTATACATGGATTTAGGCAAGGAAATTATGGAAATTTGGGGTTTTGGTGGAAAACCTAGGAATTTACATTTCTTCGAATTTGACCACGATTTTGAGTATGGAATTAGGAGAAAATCATATATTTGAGTTCCTAAGGTCATGGGTAACCTTTGTCTTCGAGAAATTTCGGAATCCGGGCACGTAGGCCCGAGGGTATTTTGGTTAATTCGCTAAGCGGAGTTGGGAATCTGTATAATTTGAATTTCTAACAAGTATTTGAGCATGTTCTCATTAGTTTGTCGTTAATTGGCTAGCTTTGGTGCATTGTGCGTCGGTTCAAGCCTTCGGAAGAATGTAGAACGCCGGTTATGAGTCTTCGGAGCGAGGTGAGTCTCCTTTCTAATCTTGTGAGGGGGAATTTACCCCATAGGTGAAGTAATTGATTATGTGCTCCTATTTGTGGGGGCTACGTACGCACGAGGTGACGAGAGTCCGTGCGTAGCTACTATTATGCTATTGTCCGGGTAGTTAGGACCCAAAAGCATGTTGGACGTGGATTAATTGTGAACCCATCGGTAGCTCGAATTGTTTAACTCACATCAAATTAGTAAGTAAATTTCTAAAAGGATTAAACTTCATTTTCTTAAATTGTTAAAGGAGAATTGGTTTTATTTGAATAAATATTCCCCCGATAAGTTCTTATTTGACTGATTGAGCATGTATTTTATGTGTGCCTGCGTCGCATGGATGATTCGCGAGCAGGATATGTGTTTATTTATGGAACGGGCCGAACGCCTCGGTGAGAATAGATGCATCTATGGTTCGTGCCGCTCGACCCTCGACAGTGCACAATTTACATTTCCATTGGAGCGGCCCAACGACCTCGGCATGATTTGCGCATGTTTATCTGTTACTCGAAATTGTAAATGTGGAATTGGCCCTACGTGGCTTGATATAAACTGATAAGATAATAAAGAACAAACTTTAGAAGCCCTGGATTTATTGTTGAAGGTGTTTACTTGTTTTTCTGGCTTCACAATCAGAACTTCTATACAAATCCATGATTTTCCTCGCACTTATAGAACATTGCTAATTGACCTCTAGTGAGTGTCGGAGTTGGCCATCTTGTCTCTACCCCTTCGGGATTAGGCGGGATACTCACTGAGTACACGTTGATTACGTATTCATATTACACTTCTGTGCATTTTTGTTGCACAGGTATATATACCTCTAGCAGCCTATTGGGCGTAGCAGCACGGACGACTCTGGGACTAGGTGAGCTGCATTTTTCGAGACGACCCGCAGCCAGTGTAGTTCCTTTCAGCATTTTATTATTTATTCCCTGTCCACTGTATTTCGGACAGATGTTGTATTTTACTTTCCTTATCGATAGTTGCTCATGTACTTGTGACACCGGGTTTCTGGGATGAGTTTCAACGGATTTGTACTAATTGTTGTTATTTAAATTTGAATTCAAGTAGTGAACTTTCATTTATGAAAATGAAAGGAAAAACCTTAGATTTTCAAAAGTATTAAAAGAGGAATTAATTGATAATCTAGTTGGCTGGCCTGACAGAGGTGTCCGGCGCCACCACGACCCTTAGTGGATTTTGGGTCGTGACAACGTGGTATCAGAGCACTAGGTTCCTAAGGTCTCACGAGTCATGAGCAAGTCTAGTAGAGTCTCGCGGATCGGTACGGAGACGTCTGTACTTATCCTTGGGAGGCTGCAGGGCTGTTAGGAGTACTTCCCTTCTTGATTCCTCATCGTGCGATTCGATTTCATGAGAGGCTTATGCCTTTGTTTCTTTCTTACTCAATTCTATGCAACGCGAACCGCTTTTTATAAATCGAAAATTGAAGAACCGTAATGGTACTACCGATGTGATACGGGATGTTTCTCCCGGTATAGCTAATCAGATCATTGTCGTCGCCTTATAGAAGAATATTTTATTGTTTCAGCCCAGTAGCGGTATTTTCGAGGGCTTTGAGGCTAGGCACAAGTTGCCGCAATGCTTATGAATGACTATTCTGCAGTAGTAATATGATGGTAGGGTGTTGCCCACGTGTCAGGGCAGTGAATGATTTCAATGGAGGTTTACTCAATGCATAATCAAGAGATTCAGTACGTTATTCCCGGCAGGGGGAAAGGTAATCGAACTAAGGAGGGTCAGGTGGATTGGTGGAAGTAATGAGACTTAGTAATTGCAAGCGTGGTGGAATTTTTCTTCTATAATTGGGGTGTAGTCGTCCTAATTGGACGTAAAAAGTTTGTCGGTATTATGATTTTCTATAATTCGCCTTTGAGGCAGGGTGTTGTGAAATAGTATTAGAGATTCAACTATCAGATATCGCTAGATGTGGTGGTTCAGGATTGAATCAGTATTTCTATTGTTGATGGTTCGAGAGAGATGACCTTCGGAAGGGTTTGGAGTTAGTAGCAAATTGAGGATTCAAGTTCTATGAAGATGAATTTTATTAAGGCAACAACTGAGCAGCAAAAGATGAGAAGGGCCTGTGGGAAATGTCAGGCGGAGTTTTAAATTGTTAAAAGGCCAGGCATATAAAGTAAGGATTAAAGTAGTCGATTAAGGGGATGAGCTCCGCCAAAGTGGGAGAGTGGCGGAGATGCATATGGGCTTGCAGTGGAGGGACCACGCACCTTAAGAAGAGTTTGGAGTGATTTGATAACATTAGTGATTGGTGATTGGGGTCTACGGATTCAATTTGGAGCAGGGGGTTCTTGTGCGGCCGGAGGTTTATTATAACGGGAAGGAGCCGCTTAAATAAAGAAGGATGCAGCATGGCTTTGAATTGGGAGGATGTGGTCGCACATTTCAATGATGTCCACAAGGGGTAAAATGGACCTGTGCAACTGGAGTGTGAGCTCAGACTCAGGAAGGGTCATTGATGTCGTAGTAATTGCACCCTGTGCAACAGTGTCGGAAGGTGCCGGGGAGAGCCTTCTATAGGTGGATTAGCCAAGTGAGCAGATTAGCAGTCGCGTGGTTGGCGAGGCTTCTGCGAAGAATTTTATCGGGTGTGTAGCGAAGGGATCGATCGTGCGAATGTGGTGGATGATTTAGACTATAAGAAGGGGGTTTTGCAGAGAGATCTCAAGAATTTTGGCGGTTGATTGTGCAAAGTTATGTCTATAAGGGATAAAAAGGAGGAGTGAGTTCCAGATTGGTGAAATTTTGGCTTCAAGCTAAGTGGGAGAGCCCCACCGCTTGTGATGGGGTTGCAGAGTTGATTACTTGCAAGGCTTCCGGATATTAGTATGTTGATGGGCTATTTCAGCTACGGGAAAAGAACATAAGAGATGAATTGAGCAGGGGAATTGTTGAAGGTGTGCCATGGTTGGCCTTATTGGCTCATGATCAGATCTGAGAAAGGATTCAGGGTTTATGCCTTGTGTAAATGAAGGTTTCAAAGGAAGTGATTTCGCCGGGTGCCTTGTCGAGAGGGTATTCATGTGTTATAAGATTTACGGAATTGATTATATTCGGGGCCAAGTCAGAGCGGGTGGCTCCCGGCAGCGGTCCTAGTGAAAATTCAAAAGATGAAGTATGATGTTTAATGATTTCGAGCCTATAGGTGCAGTTGAGAATCAAGCCTATGCAGCTTACGAATAGAGACTCAAAACGTTCTATGATATTTTAACTTGAGATGTAACATTTGAGAGATATGAAATGGTTCGTGGGATTTGAGACAGCATGGTCTCGTGATTCGAGGTCGCTCAAGGTGAGTGCAAAAGGAGTATGTTATGTGTTGGAAGGAATCAGTAATGTTTTTAAGGCAATCAAGGATAGATTGGAAGAAGGTAGTTGATTGGCCACAGTTGAATTTGGCATATGGGTGCTGGCAGTCAGTTTCTGCAGTATGATCGAGTCATGTAAGTGATTTGTGATGGTACGTATCAGGCTTGTCAGCCGCCGCAATTGATGTTATTCAGAAGCCTTCTATTGTTATGGCTTGTTGTGTGGAAGCAGATTCCGGAAGGGGCTATGGTGGCTTAGACCACTACTTAGAGATTTGCATATTCTACGGTTATGAAAAATTCGCCCGTGTGCTCCTATGGTACTCCAGAAGTGAGTTAAGTAGAAGGTTCTTATATGATGAAGTGTTAATGTTAAAATCATGTTCTATCGTATATTGCACATTGGTGCAGTGAGTAGCATGGGATTTCGAAGTGAGGATCAAGGTTGCAGTTGGTGCTGGTAAGGATGTCTCGGGCTCGGATGAGCAGGAAGGGAGCTTCGGTGTTTAAGGTAAGTTGGCATTGTCTTCAGCATCACCTGAGATTGGTGCTTAGTAAGGGGGCTTGTATCATGGTTAATGATTCTTGATCGCTTTTCAGTGTTAGTGCGGTCAGTGGGTTGGAGGTAGGACCCAGTAAATTGTTATGGTAGATTGTGGGGGAGTGTCCCACAGGAAGGTGTCATAAAATGTGGCGCGTAGTCACTTGACTGATTTAAGATCTAGACCGAGTATGAGGATTGTGGTAATATAATTAATTTGAGAATTTATGCATGGAGGGCACTCTGTTTATTGGGTTATGGACTGTGGAGGTTTGCTCTGGTTACGATGGTTGTCCTAGTGTGTTATGAGAAGAGGAAAAGTAGTATGGGCCTTTGAAGAGTTATTGGCTTAGTTTGATGTGTTCAGGATCGACTTGAGGTCGGTGGATGGGTGTAAATGTGAATTTGGACCCTATGTCAGGCCAGTTGTGTTCATTTTAGTAACGCGCCCCTTATGTGGGAGTAGTCAAAGTGTTATTTCATTGGCAGATATATTTCATGAAATGATGTATTGCGCCGTATGAGTTGTGAGACGGCTTGGTAAATTCTTATGTGTTAGGGTTCCGCGTGGCGATGATGTTATGTGAGCAGGATGGCTCTTGAGACTTAGGTCTTGTATCACACCTCAGTTGTGTTTGAGTTTTGTGGCTTATGACGCCATATGTTCCCTCAGGGATGGTATTATGCACTTAGCGTGCTTATGACCGATATTCGGTATGTTGTATAATGAGCAAATTTAGCTCGATGTATATCTCCTTAT
>NW_017670347.1:669193-778003 GCF_001879085.1 Nicotiana attenuata
TCTAATCGTTGTGAGGGGGAATTTACCCCATAGGTGAGTTAAATTGGTTATGTGCTCCTATTTGCGGGGGCTACATACGCACGAGGTGACGAGAGTCCGTGCGTAGCTACTATTTGCTATTGTCCGGGTAGCTAGGACCCAAAAGCATGAATACTTGAATTAATTGTAAATTCTTGGATAGCTCAAATTGCTTGTGTCACATGGAATTTGTAAATGAATTTCCAAAGAGATTTAACCTTACTTGTAAAATTTTGTTAAAAGAGGAATTTATATATATATCGATAAACACTCCCTGATAAGTTCTTACTTGATTGATTGAGCATGTTATATTTGGATTAATTGTGAACCCTTTGAGGGTTTGAATTGCTTAAACCACATTAAATTTATAAATGGATTTCTAAAAAGACTTAAGCTTCGCTTCCTCAGAGTATTTAAAGAAAGTTGGCCTTTCTTGGATAATTGCTCCATGTTGACTTATTGACTGACTGTCTATCTGTGTGTGTTTATTTTGGAACGGGCCGAACGCCTCGGCAGATTAATAGATGCATCTATAGGCACGCCGTCGACCCTCGGCAAGTGCACATTTCTTTTCTGTTGGAGCGGGTCGTCGCCTCGGCATGCGCATGATATTTATGTATATTGATGCATGAGAAATTTTAAATGAAGATATTGCCTTTCATGGCTTGATGTAAATGGATAAAATACAGAATAGTAAAACTTGAAAATCCCTTATTACTTGTTGAAGGTGTATTGCCTATTTTACAGCTTTGTGAGTTAAAACTGTATATATATAATTCATGATTCCCTCACATATTTAGTATATTATTATTGGACCGCTAGTGAGTGTCCAGGTTGACCATCTCGTCTCTACCCCTTCGGGGTTAGGCGGGATACTCACTGAGTACACGTTGATTACGTACTCATACTACACTTCTGTGCATTTTTGTTGCACGGGTATATGTTACTTTAGCAGCCTGCTGGGCATAGCAACACGGATGATCCAGGGACTAGGTGAGCTGTACTGTTCGAGGCGACCCGCAGCTAGTGTAGTTCCCTTCCAGTTCTTTATTTATTCATTCCCTGTCCATTGTATTTCGGACAGATATTGTATTTTATTTTCCTTATCAGTAGTTGCTCATGCACTTGTGACACCGGGTTCTGGGATGAATTTTCGAAAGATGTGTATTAATAGTATTTCTTAATTTGAATTGAAACAGAGATGGTTTATTTATACATGAAAAAAAAATGGAAGTAAAACTCTTAGATTTTCAAAGTTATTAAAAGAGAATTGAATTGGTGATTTAGTTAGCTTGCCTGACAACGGTGTCCGGCGCCATCACGACCCGTAGTGGATTTGGGTCGTGACATATATGAAGTTGGGATATGCAGGAATATAGTAGTCCTATAGTCATGATTTCTATATGTATCTGAATATGCAAAATTGTAATAGACCTATAGACATGATTTCTACCCTTTGCATGCATAGTTACCCACCCTTTTTTTTCACTAGCCAACCCCAAGCGTTTATTACAACTTATTACAAACCAGAATGAATAAAAATTACATCATAAATAAAAAGAGTACAACCAAAGGAGAGCCTGATTCAGACTTCTTGTCTGAAATATGAGATAGACCAACTCAAAGACCCCTGATCCAAAGCCTTTCTCCAATCTGAGTGTGTCAAAGTTCCCTAAGAGCCTTAATGGGACTCCGGGCAATGCTCACACCCAAATTATATCACCAGAATAGGGACAAGTGCAGTATGGAAGGCCCAGCCCTCAAGTGTCCAAGTTCAGAGGGAGCTCAAAGGTTCCCAAGGCAAGGCTCACAAGAGGGGGGGCAGAACTTAAAATCTAAGAGGGAGTGCAAGTGAAGAACAGAATTCCACAAACAGGTACACAAAAGGGGTTCAGGGAATAAGGGAATTGCAAAGATCCTATTGCTTAGGCTAGGGAAAGTTGTATGCACCCAGCAATGGAGGATGCTGGCATGCCTATAAGTCTGCCAAAACACATCATATTAGCGGCAAGGATCCCAGGGGATCAAGTTTGAGTCATGGACAATAATTTACAGTACTGTCATGCCTCAAACCATAGCATAAACACATAGGGAGTGGGTCTTTTGGATTCACAATAGATTTAGAATAGGCAAAAGGAAATTACAGCATGCTAAAGTAAGTATTGAACTACACATAAGCAGTAGGCAGACATGTAGGTAAAGGTAGTAAATAACATATTGTTGTGACTGCTGAAAACCTTAATCAGGACATACCAGTTTCAAAGAAGCAAAATACAGTAGTAGCAGTACTTGGAAAACAGGCCACAACACAAGTAACAAGAGAGAATGCCTTTTGAATGTGAGTGTGAGTTCAGAAAACTGAGAGTGTTCGTGTGTCTTGTGTTAATGAGAGTGCAGGGCTAGTTTATAGTTTTGAAAAAACTGTAGTGCAAAAATTAAGGCAAGAAATCATAGTTTNTATAGACATGGTGTAAAAAAGAAAAAAATGCAGAAACCTTATAGACATAGTATCTAAATGCACATGGTTTGTATTAAACCTATGAACATGGTATCTAGATGTAGTTGAATATGCAGAAGTGAACAATCCTATAGGCATAATTTCTATACGAAGTTGGCTATGCAAAATTCAGAATAGACCTATAGACATGATTTCTATGCAGAATTCAAGGTACCTATAGACATGGTTTCTATATGAAGTTGGGATATGCAGGAATATAGTAGTCCTATAGTCATGATTTCTATATGTATTTGAAATATGCAAAATAATAACAGACCTGTAGACATGATTTCTATATGTATCTGAATATGCAAAATGGTAATAGACCTATAAACATGATTTCTACCCTTTACATGCATAGTTACCCACCGTTTTTTTTCACTAGCCAGCCCCAAGCGTTTATTACAACTTATTACAAACTAGAATTAATAAAACTTACATCAGAAATTAAAAAAAAAAGAGTACAACCAAAGGAGATCCTGATTCAGACTTCCTATCTGAAATATGAGATAGACCAACTCAAAGCCCCCATGATCCAAAGCCTTTCTCCAATCTGAGTGTGTCAAAGTTCCCTAAGAGCCTCAATGGGACTCCGGACAATGCTCACAGCCCAATTATATCACCAGAATAGGCACAAGTGCAGTGCGGAAGGGCCAGTCCTCAAGTGTCCAAGTTCAGAGGGAGCTCAAAGGGTCCCAAGGCAAGGCTCACAAGAGGGGGGGGGGGGGACAGAATTTAAAATCTAAGAGGGAGTGCAAGTGAAGAACAAAATTCCACAAACAGGTACACAAAAGGGGTTCAGGGAATAGGGGAATTGCAAAGAGCCTATTGCTAAGGCTAGGGCAAGCTTTAGGCATACCCAGCAATGGAGCATGCTGGCATGCCTATAAGTCTGCCAGAACACATCATATTAGAGGCTAGGATCCTAGGGGATCAAGTTTGAGTCAGGGACAATAATTTGCAGTACTGTCATGCCTCAAACCATAGCACAAACACATAGGGAGTGGGGGTTTTGGGATTCACAATAGATTTAGAATAGGCAGAAGAAAATTACAGCATGCTAAAGTAAGTATTGAACTACACATAAGCAGTAGGCAGACATACAGGTAAAGGTAGTAAATAACACATTGTTGTGACTGCTGAAAACCTTAATCAGGACATACCAGTTTCAAAGAAGCAAAATACAGCAGTAGCAGTACTTGGAAAACAGGCCACAACACAAGTAACAAGAGATAATGCTTTTTGAATGTGAGTTTGAGTTCAGAAAACTGAGAGTGTTCGTGTGTCTTGTGTTAATGAGAGTGCAGGGCATTGATAGTTTGACAACAGGTGCAAAAATAAGGCAAGAATCATAGTTTAGTGGTAATTATGGAACTGTGCACCAATTAAAATCAATCAATATATGGACTTCCTTTAATTAAGGAGTTCAAACTTAAACGGTAATGGACAGAAATTATTTAAGGAAGGAGATCAAGTAAACATCTTGTGCAAAATAGACAAATAGGGGTAAATACATAGGAGTTTAATTAAGGGAAGAATTAATGAAGAATCTTTGAAATACACGGTTAACCAAATAAGGTAAGAAACAGAATAAACCAACCAGCACATAGTAAATCAAGGAAAATTACTGATTCATGAATAAACAAACAAATCAAGTCAGAAATAGGAGAATCGAAGGCTATGGAAAGCTTTCAAATCAACCCAAGAAATAGGAAAATTAGTAAACAAGGAAAGAGTCAATCAAACCTACACGAGGAGGTTTGAAATCAGTCCACAATTAAGGGTTATTTCATAAGGAAATTCAGCATATAAAGAGTATATAAGTATTAAGCATGCAAGGCTGAATTTAGAACAAAGAGAAACATCATACAGTAGCAAACACAGGTAGTCACATAGGTCGATTTCAGCTACTCAGTAACAGAGAAGAGAAAAATATCAAATAGCATGCCAAAGGGTCAAGTAAGAGACCTTATAGAGTTTAGCAGGAAATCAGAATCATATACAGAAACAAGAGATTTAGAAATTCAATCGAGCAACAGATGGAACAAATTTCAGATACTCGAATAAGTCCAAAGAAGTTAGGGTTTGCAATCAAACAAGTTCAGAGATGAAGAACAAACTAATCACATAACAAATAGTCTCAAAACTCGAATGAAACCAAAAATTTAGGGTTTTCACCATCAATCGAGTGTAGAGATGAAAAAAAAATCAGGCAAAGAATACTAATGAAATAAGTTCAGAAATCTCAAAAAGGAACTAAGACTTTTAACATGCACATTCCAGTAGAAGAACAACATAAGCAACACAGTAGAAGAACAATCATAAAGAAACACAGTGGAATATGTTGAAAAATCAGAAGAGCTTCGAAAATAAAGTAACAAAAACCCTAAATCAGAAAAGACAAAGGTTCTGAAAGTAAAGTTTTGAAAGAAACTTGAGAAAACGTTTAAAAGCTTTAGAGAAAACACAGATCTACAACGGATCTAAAAGAATCAGAAGAACCTCGAAGGTTAGGGTTTCAGACGAACCCAGATGGTGAGAAAGACTTTGGAAAGGTATTGATCTAAGCAGGAGAAGTTAAGATCAGGCTTGAATAGCCATAGCTGGCCGGAACAAGGTCGAAGATGACCGGAGACAGCATAGCACTGAAATGAACCAAGGTCTAGACCAAACTTCGTCAAGGTTTGGTCTTGAAACCGCAATAATCGAGCATGTAGGAGTTATAGGAGGCAGGTACAGGCCTTTAATGGCTTTGGAAGCCATGGATTCAGGCGATTTTAGGGTGGAGATTAGAGGCGGCGGCTAGGTTTGAGAGAGAGTTTGGGAGAAGGGGGGATTCAAGGGCGGCTACCGGTGGGAAATCACTAGGGTTATGGGGTAATTGGGAATTAAAATGGAAAGGGCTGCTGAGAGCCGTTGATATAGGCGATCAACGGTTGGGATTAGAGGGAATCTGGGCGGGTTATTTAATTTGGGTCGTGGGTCGGGTAGATTAGGATTTGGGTCGGGTAATTGGGCCTCGGGCTAGGTTTAATTGGGGGTTGACTTAGGGCTATAATTGAAATAAACGGGGCTAGTATTTAAATAGCCACTTTTCCCTTGTTTATTTTATAAAAAATAGTAGAATAATTTCTAAAAAATAAATTAAAGATACTAAAATGATTAATAACATATAATTATCAATTTGAAACTACTGGACTTAATTCTTATAAATACAAACGCAGTTAAATCTTAAAAGGGGCTAATATTGCAATTATATGCAATTTAGCTTTAAAAATACTAAATAAATTCGTAAAAATATGCAAAAAAATATATTAGCTATATTTTAGTATAAATATGAGAATCCAATAAATGAATCACCAAAAATGATAATATTGGGAATTATTATTGGGTTTTTTATGAATAAAAATAGGGGAATAAATTGGTTTAAAATCCTTAAAAAATTAAGAAAAATAATAACAAAACATTTGGACATGCTTATATATGCGTAAATATGCTATTTTGAAAGTATTTTGCACATTAAAAATATACAGGAAAAAATTGGGTATCAACAGTTACCTCTGTTACACAGTTGTGATACACTGATTAGGCTATATTTCAAGTCATCTATCAAGTAGACATTCTCAATGGAGTGTGAGTCTGTCTTACCTACCTTTCCAACCCCAATGATCTCACCTTTCTTCCCATTTACAAAGGAGACATTACCTCCTTTTAGGTCCTCAAGTGAAAGGAACTAGTTCTTACTTCCAGTCATATGCTTTGAGCAGCCACTATCCATGTACCATATTTGGCTACTTCCCTTCACTTGGACCTGCAAAACAAAATCAGGGGTTAGTCTTAGGAACCCAAACAAGTTTGGGTCCCTTTCTATAGGCAAAGGGGTGAATTAAATTCCTTTTGGCCCATCCAGGCAGCCTAATTTTCTCTTGAACAAAGGTTTTGTTCTTTTGACTGGCCTTTTCTCTTGCATTACATTCACTTTTGTAATGACCGGTCTTGCCACAGTGTGTGCAGATTTTGTTCTCAGGAAGTGTGAGTACTTGATTTTGGGATCCCACTTAGGTGCTGGGGTCCCATAGCCAAGTCCTCTCTTATTGCTACTGTGATGCGCTTATAGCCAGGATAGTGCATCAAAGGACTTATTACATTTGCAAGTTCTGTCTAGTTCATGCTTCACCTTGCCTAGATCTTCTTTAAGACTCTTATCTTCTCGTCCTTTTTGTACAACTCATCCTTCATTTTTCCTAGATTTTCTTCTAAAGTGAGATGTGTGTGATCAGCTTTCTTCTTACCTGTTCCTAATTTCAGTTTTTAAGTTCTCAGACCTAAGTTCTAGGACACTGGTGTCAAGTTCAAGAACTTGGTTCTTTAACTCAGCATTTTTACTTTCACTTTCGCTAGCCCTAAGTTCCAGATTTTTGCACTTAGCTTTCAAAATCACACACTCCTTAGACAGTTGTTCCTTTTCATTGTTTAGATCATCAGATTCATCAATGAAATACAGGAGTAACTCAGATAGCCTTTCTTTAGACAAAAATTTAATCTTGTCTTTGAGATGAATTATACTTACCTCAGATTCCTCATCGGATTCTCCAATTGCCATAAGTGCTTGTTCATCTCCATCTTCACCCTCTGAGTCCTCATCTGAGATTTCTCCCCAGGCAGCAACCATAGCCTTTGTTGATCCTTTGTTCTTCTTGGGTTGAACCTGTTCCTTCTTCCCGTTCCTTCGTTCAGCTCTTTCCTTCTTCCATTCAATTTCCCATTGAGGGCAGTTTTTGTTGTGATGATCAGCCTTCCTACACTTGTAACACCCCTTATTGGTTTGTTTTTCAGGAACCCTTGGTTTGCTGTAGCTTCCACTTCTCGAAGGACCATTTCCTCTCATTAGGTACTTCTTGAAGTCCTTTGTGATCATGGTCATTTCATCCTCCTCTAGATCAGCACCTTCAGTGATTCTGAATGCTAGGCTCCATTCCTTCTTGGGTGCATCCATCTTCATGGTTTGCCTTCTAAGTTCATAGGTAGTGACATTTTCAATTAGCTCATCCAACTTAAGAGTGACAATGTTCTTTGATTCCTGAATAGCCGTGATTTTGCTTTCCCAAGTTACTGGCAAGACCCTTGTCAAGATTTTCTCAACCTTGTCTTCTTCATGGATAATTCTTCCAAGAGACTTAAGTTCATTTGTTAGTGTTATGAACCTTGTGTACATCTCTTGGATGGTTTTTCCTTCCTTCATGGTGAAATTCTCATATTGAGAATATAGCAGTGTTTCGCTTGATCTCTTTACTTGAGGAGTTCCTTCATGGGCCACTTGTAAAGTGTCACAGATCTCCTTAGCAGTGGTACAACTTTGAATCCTGCTATACTCGTCTGGACCTAGTCCACACACAAGCCATTTCTTTGCCTTGGCATTCTTTTCCCATTTCTTCAAATCTTCAGCAGTATAGTCAGCTCTCGTCTTTGGCACGTCCACTCCTTCAACATTCTTCTTTTTAGTAGCCAGGGACCATCAATAACTATGTCCTAGAGTTCATAGTCTTCTCCTATGATGTGGTCTCTCATCTTGTTCTTCCATCAGGAATAGTACTGGCCATTAAAGAGTGGAGGCCTAGCAGTGGATTGCTCTTCCCAGTTTCCAGGTGGTGCACTCATCTTAATCTGTTCCTAAGGTGTTAGCCTCTTCAAGGATAACCTGCTCTGATACCAATTGATGTTTTAAACTTCAATACCACACAAGAGGGGTGGTGATTTGTGTGGTGACCAATTTTTTGCGTAAACTGATTATTGAAGGACCTGGTTCTTCTATGTGTTCCTTCTGCTACTGTTGCGGAATAATAAATGTAGAAAGTAAAGAACACAAGTATTTTTACGTGGAAAACACTCGGCTCAAAAGGTGAAAAAACCATGACCTACCTTCCAGTAGGATTTTCCCAAACTCTCCACTAAAATCACTGAGCCAAAAACTGCATTTACAAAAACTCTTTTGTAAACCTAGGATTAACTCTAATCCCGTTGTAGCACACAGCCTCTAACTGTTGCGACAACTTCAAGTTAACTCTAACTTGAATACTCTGAGTACCTATTACAATTGCCTCTAGATAAAGCTGAAAGGTACAATATAAAACACCTACTACAATTGAACTAGAAATAAAGAAAGACACATAAAACTCTTTATGAAGCTGGTTCATCAATCTGGTTCATGTAGCTTCAGGTTTGCACACTTGAATCACACACAAACTGCTTGCAAAAAGCCTTGCTATTTTGCTCTCAATTCACGTTTAACTTCTGCGTTTTTGTGCAACACATGTAATGTGAGAACATCCTGCAATTTATAGAGTTAGTAGATGAAGAAATAACTAGAGTTCTGATGCAACTCTTCCTTGGTGGAAGAGTTCTAGTTGATCTCAACTTCTAACTCCTTCCCTATCTTGGATAATGTTCTCTTCGAGTAAGGAGTCTTTCTCCTTATCTAATATGCAACCTTTTCGATCTTGATCAGGAGATATTACTCCTGATAAGTTATGTTTATCTCCTTCACGTGCATCTCACATGTTTGGGTTGATCATAACTATGCTTCACAAGATGGACCTGGTCCATGTCTTAGTTCCTTTGTCAGTCTTCAAAACTTCAACTTTACTTGGGCCAAAATATATTGCTAGCAGTGTCAAACATCCTTCTGAGTAAGGTTCCATCTTCGGATAGGCGGAATCGGGCTGCTTTCGTGCGCAAGGCCCTTGATTCCTTTGGATCTGAGGGAAGTTTTACGTTCTTCAAATACTCTATGTATTTGTTTCTCCAATCCCAGGTCAAGCTAGTGGAGTTTATCTCAGTGTGGCCTTCTTCAACCATTGACCTCATGAGTTGCACGACAGCCCCCAAATTGAGTTCGTTGTCCTCCACCAATGACCCTAGGTTTGCGAGGGCGTCGGCCTCGCTATTCTGATCTCGAGGCACATGTTGCAGGGTCCATTCCTTCAGTCGGCGTAGAGTTACTTGAAGCTTATCCAGGTGTCTCTGTATTCGTTCTTCTTGAACCTCAAAGGTTCCATTAACCTGATTCACAATAAGGAGAGAGTCGCATTTGGCTTCGATCACCTCTGCTCCCAAGATTTTGGCTAGTTCGAGACCTGCAATCATGGGTTCATATTCCGCCTCGTTGTTAGTTAATTTTACAGTTCTAATACATTGTCTGACCACGTTACCTGTGGGTGGTTATAGCATGATGCCTAATCCGGACCCCTTTACATTCGAAGCACCAT
Source organism: Nicotiana attenuata (assembly GCF_001879085.1). Lineage (NCBI taxonomy): Eukaryota > Viridiplantae > Streptophyta > Magnoliopsida > Solanales > Solanaceae > Nicotiana > Nicotiana attenuata. The sequence continues at coordinate 678,974 of NW_017670347.1, forward strand.
CCGTAAAGAGGGTCCAAATTCCCAAAGATGTACACGGGTTGACCGATAATTCTCTTTCAACCTCGGGTACCAGGGCCGGCATGAAGTCAGCCAAGATTTGAGGCTTGATGGTTGTTCAGGGCCGATATTCGCTATTGTGCCCGTTGAGTTTCACGACCCATTTGGCCAATCGCCCCGAAAGCTCGGGTTTATGCAGAATATTTCGAAGGGGGTAAGTTGTTACAAAACTTATGGGATGACATTGAAAATATGGTTTTAATTTCCTAGAGGCACTTATCAAAGAAAGCGCCAACTTTTCTAAATGAGGATATCTAGTTTCGGCCTCACCTAAGGTCCGACTAACATAATAGACGGGGAATTGCGTGCCTTGTTGTTCTCAAACCAGGACCCCACTTACCGCTATCTTCGTGACTGCCAAGTACAAGTAAAGTTGTTCGTCCACTTTCGAGGTATGAAGCAGCAGCAGGCTCGATAAGTACCGCTTTAGTTCCTCCAAAGCCTGCTGGCGTTCCGGGGTCCATGCAAAATTGCTCTTCTTCCTAAGCAGTGAGAAGAATCGGTGACTCCTGTCTGAGGATCTCAAAATGGATTGCCCTAGGGTGGCTATGCACCCTGTTAGCCTCTGCACGGCCTTGACAGTATCTACGTCCGTGATATATAGCTTTGATTTTATCGAGGTTGATCTCGATCCCCCGATTGGACACCATGAAGTCGAGAAACTTACCCGAGCTAACCCCGAACGAGCATTTTTCTCGGTTGAGCTTCATATTGTACTTCCTCAATATATCGAAAGTTTCCTGCAAATGCTGTAAATGGTCCTCTGCTCGTAGGGACTTAACTAGCATGTCATCAATATAAACTTCCATAGATTTCCCTATTTGTTGTTCAAACATTCGATTTACTAGGCAATTCTAGGTTGCGCTAGCATTTTTTAGTCCGAATGACATTACATCATGACAGTAGGTGCCATACTTAGTGATAAACGAGGTCTTTTCCTAGTCCTACGGATTCATCTGTATTTGGTTGTACCAGGAGTAGGCATCGAGAAAACTGAGAATCTCGTGGCCGGCTGTGGCATCGATCATGCGATCGATGTTAGGAAAAGGAAAAGAATCCTTGGGGCATGCTTTATTTAGGTCTTTGTAGTCTACGCACATCCTAAGTTTGTTTCCCTTTTTAGGGACTACTACTATATTCGCTAACCATTCGTGATATTTTACTTCCCGGATAGACCCTATTTTGAGAAGTTCGGTTACCTCGTCTTTGATGAAAGCAGGTTTGACTTTAGATTGAGGCCTCCATTTTTATTTTCACCAGGCGGAACTTCGGGTTCAAGCTTAGTTTATGAGTAGTGATCTCCGGTGGGATCCCTGTCATATCGAGATGGGACCAGGCAAAACAATCCATATTAGCTATAAGAAATTGAATAAGTTTTTTCCTAAGCTCGGGAGTTAACCCCGTGCCCAGGTATACCTTTCCTTCGGGCAGATGCTCGATCAGTATGATTTGTTCCACCTCTTCAACCGTTGAATTTGTGGCGTCAGAATCATCGGGGATTATGAAGCATCGAGGTATCATGTAGTCATCATCCTCGTGAGTCCCCTTCTCCTCCGGTTGGGTCGAGGCTGGTAACTGTGGTTCCTATTTGGCCTCCTGTTTTTCCTTTGATTCTAATCCCTTCACTGATGAAAGTGTTGATACGGGTACCACTTCATCGATTGCAAACATTTCCTTGGCAGCGGGTTGCTCCCCGTACACTATTTTGATTCCCTCCGATGTCAGGAACTTTAGAACTTGGAGAAGGGTCAAGGTTACCGACCTCATGTTATGGATCCAAGGCCTTCCGGGCAGTGCGTTGTACCTCGTATCACCCTCGATCACATGGAACTTTGTTTCTTGGATGGTCCCGGCCACGTTTACTGGCAAAATAAGTTCACCTTTGGTGGTTTCACTTGTCATGTTGAAGCCGTTAAGTACTCGGGCCGCGGGCACAATTTGATATTGTAGGTCGAGCTGCTCTATGACCCTTGATCGAATAATGTTACCCGAGCTACCTAGATCAATCAATACACGTTTAACTTGAATTTTACTCATAAGGACATATATTACCAGTACATCGTTGTGGGGTTGTTCGATCCCTTCTGCATCCTCGTCATGAAAGACAAGGTCCCTTCCGGTAAGTAATCCGAGTTCGCTTCTCCCTTGTGATTGACACCTTGGTGCGTTTAAATACTGGTCCTTGGGGAATATCGACCCCTCCAACGATCATGTGAATTATGTGTTGTGGCTCTTCCTGCTCATTCTGTCTACTGGAATCTTTGTTTTTGCACTGATTTTAGGCCCGATCGCTTAAGAATTCTTGAAGATGCCCCTCGTTGAATAATCGGGCTACTTCCTCCCTTAGTTACCTGCAATCTTCTATTTTATGACCATGGGTGCCATGATACTTGCATATTTGGTTGGGAATTTTCTGGGCCGGATCGATCTGCAGAGGTCGAGGCCATCTAGTATCCTTGATACGTCCGATGGCTGATGCATCTAGACTGAACTTATACTCTGACAATCGTGGAGCTTCTTTAGGCTCGGCATCACTGTTGAAACCACCCTTTCTCACGAGTCCCCGCGAACTTTGACCTAGATCATTTCTCCTCTCATTCCGTGCAAAGCTTTGTCCATATACGCTGCCTCTATGGTCTCCGTTATATGGTTGGTATCAATCTCTATTCGGCCTTGGTTCTCGATCGATATCCCTCTTGATTCTGTTAGGATAAATGGACCAAGAAGGAGTCCCCAGTTGGTCATCCTCTACTCTGATCTTCAACTGATACCGATTATGTACATCAGTCCATGTGAGAGCTGGATACTCGATCAAGTTTTGCTTCAATTGTTGTGAAGCTATGGAACTCCGATTATGAGGCCTTGAGTGAAAGCTTGAACAGCCCAATCGTCGGTGACCGGTGGCAAATCTATTCATTCCGTTTGGAATCGAGATACGAATTCCCTGAGCATCTCGTTATCTTTTTGCCTTACCTTGAAAAGGTCCGACTTTCTTGTTTCAACCTTAATGGCTCCGGCATGCGCCTTTAAAAAAGAATCTGCAAGCATAGCAAACGAATCAATAGAATTAGACGGCAAATTATGATACCATATCATGGCACCCTTTGATAGAGTTTCTCCAAATTTCTTCAGCAATACAGATTCAATTTCGTCATCTTCCAAGTCATTTCCTTTGATGGCGCACGTGTACGAGGTAACCTGTTTATTTGGATCAGTCGTCCCGTTATACTTAGGAATCTCGGGCATACAGAACTTTTTAGGAATTGGCTTCAGAGCCGCACTTAGGGGAAAGGGTTTTTGTACAAACTTTTTAGAATCTAGCCCTTTCAATATTGGTGGTGCCCCCGAGATTCGGTCGACCCTGGAGTTATAGGTTTCCACCTTCTTATCATTTTCCTCGATCTTCTTTTCCCCTGTCTCGATTCGCTTCGTCAATTCTTCGCTCATTTTTATGATAGCGGGATTGGTCTCCGATTCCTTCCCATTCGATTTTCTCAAAATCGATTCGACCCTGTGCACAACCTCCTGGGACGGCACAAGGTCGACCCTGCTCGACGTGTGGTTCTGATTTTGGAGTTGAGCTATTGTTGCCTGCTGAGCCTGCAACATTTTGAAGATTACCCGCAGGCTAATTCCTCCATCTTCACCGCCATGTATTCTGAGTGGCTGATCGGGTACTCCCACGAATGCTGATTTTGGGATAGACGGCCATATTTCCATTTATGGCTATATGTGAATGATGTCAATTGGGTCTACAGCCGGAACTCCATCGAGGCCAGCAAGGGGTGTAGCGTTTCCTGGTGTAATGTTCTCATTCTCGCCATGGTGGCTGAGATCATTGTCAATGTGTTGAGGTGTTGATTGAGAGTTAGACATTTTCTAATACTGTAATCAAAGACACTTCGAAGAACAAGCGTAAAATAGTGTATGTTACGAAAATTTGTACTAGGAAATCACTATTATCCTTAACCCCACGGTGGGCGCCAAACCGTTTACCCTAAAAACGGATAACAATTGAATTTATATTGTGGTTTTAAGGACATGTGATTTACATAGCACAAATTGAGAGAAAACGCAAATTGACAATGAAATTAACTACTAATATGAATGAAGCAAACCATGAGATGTATAGCTTTGATCCTGGAGCCAGACTGCCATTGAATCAGATGAATACTTCAAAAAAGTAAGAACACAGTGACAAGAATATTGAGAGCTTAAGAAAGAGAGAATGTGTATTGCTTTTGTGACGTGAATGTAATTATTACAAAATGATTAGAGTCCCCTTTATATAGTAGAGGAATTCTACTTAAGGTACAATTCTAAATACGGAAGGAAATCCCATGATTGGCTACACAACCGGTCTTGACTTGATAAGCGTCAAGATTCTCGCCACGATCCTTGTCCGATCACGGATATCTCGATTTTCTGCTATTCGACTCAGCAGGCTTCCTTCAATCTCCAACTTATTCGGTCTTGATCTTGGTCGACCTCGATCTTGACCGACCTCAGGACTTAATTAGTCTCGGGGTCTCGACAACTGAACCCTGCGCCATAGTTTGATATAAATCGAAACCAAACCTTGTCCTATCATGCTCCAGCCTCGGTCAGTCGAACAGAAAGAGTAAGCTAGATTTTGACCTTATATAGATTGTTTTTTTGAGTTTCAAAGTTTTCTCTACATGTCATTGTAGAATCTATAATACTTGCCTTTGTTAGATATATATTTTTTAATTATTGACAATAACTTAATTCTAATTGCAGGAAACCAATCGCAAAGAAGGAAGTCACAAAAATTGGAAAGATTCTAGCAGAAGATCTGAAAGCAAGAATCAAGGAGTCAAACGTGCAAGTCAAGATCCAGAAGCAAGAATCAAGGAGTAAATATGTTGTGATTGCGAGTTTCATGGAAAATAGATATTCGATTCAGCTATTTTACGTAAGGCACCAATCAATCGGTATAGAAGATCAATCAATCAACATAGAAGATCTAAAGAGAATATTCAATCACGCATCACATAGAATATCCAATTTCAACGGCTTGAAAGAGAAGGAAATCAAGGAAGCAACGAAAACAAGTTCCGTTCTATTTGTGGAAGAAAATCATCTTGATTGATTCAGAGAATCAACTCCTTTGGGTTGCCTTTCATCCATGGAACTATCACGCCGTGAATAATGGAGATCAACTCTCATATATATACTACAGAAGATGGACAGGAAGGATACACTTTGATCAAACCAATATCAATCTCTTTGTTCTACTTAAAACAAACATTGTAGTTTGCTATAGATTTACTGTGTAACTAGGGAGATAAGGAAGAGAGAAAAATCACTAGTGAGGCATTGTATCAAGAAGAAAGGAAAGAACAAAGTGATGAAGTTGCTGGTGTATAACAACACCAACCCATCTGTACTAAGCAACTTCATACTTGAAAGAGAACACCCTTGCAACCCAAAGGGACTGGACGTAGGATTCATTCTGAATCTAAACCGGTACAAAACATCCTGTGTCATTTACTTTCTGCAGTTTATTTTCTGGTATTTAGTTTACACCTCATATCAAAAGTCCAGTAGACTAGAATGCAAATTAGTCGACTACCTCGTAAAAGAAAAAAATTACAATTCACTCCCTCCCTCCTCCCCGCCCCCTCTTGCACTTTCAATTGGTATCAGAGCAGGTCTCACATTTTTTGCTTAACAGCTTGTGAGAAAAGATCATGGCAAATCAAGTAACTACTGGAGCACTCTTTCAAGAGGGAACATCGCAAGTCAGACCACCATATTTTAATGGATAACACTTTCTCACTGGAAAGTGCACATGAAAATTTATGCAAAGTCCTATAATGTCAAAGTATGACAGTTATCAAAAGGAAAATTATCCACTACCAGCAGCAGCTCAACCACCCGCTGACCCTGAAGATATAGATGAATGCATAGACGAGCAAATAGATCTTGTTCAATTTAATGCTAAGGCACAAAACTTGTTTTATAATGCCATTAGTGGGGAAGAGTATACAAGAAAATTTTAAGTTGTGATACCGCCAAGGAAATATAGGACAAATAGGAAGTAACCTATGAAGGAACCAGCAAAGTGAAAGAAACCCGGATAAATCTGTTGGTTCACGACTATGAACTCTTCCAGATGAAAGAAGGAGAATCCATTGAGGAAGTTTGCAAGATTTAGCAAAATCATTGGCAATTTGAAAGCCTTTGGCAAACCCTACTCAAGTAGTGATCAAGTTCGAAAAATCCTGAGAAGTCTGCCTACTACATAGTAGACAAAGATAGTTGTACTCAAATCTCAAGATCTAGACAAAACTTTCATATGATGAACTACAAGGAGATCTTATAGCATTTGAGAAAACCCATCTCAAGAAAACTCGTCAGGAAGAAAAGAAGAAAATAGTTGCTTTCAAAACTACAACTGAAGGTCCTGAAAATGATGTTGATGATGATCCAGAAGCTCTTCAAGAATAAATTGCCATAGTGTCAAGAAACATAAATGGATTGATGATAAAATAAAGAAACACAAAGAAGGGAAGGACGCCATCTAGACGAACCAGGCAATACAATGAACAAGACAAAAATGATGGAAAATGCTTTGAATGTGGAAGATATGGTCATGTTCAAGTTGAATGCCCAGATCATAAGAGGAAAGTCTCCAGAGGGTTCAACAAAAAAAAATCTTTTGGAAGTTGGAGCGATGAAGATAGTTCAGAACATGAAGAAATAGCAAATCTATGTTTCATGATGATTCTAGAAAATGATATGAACAAATACTCTAGATGTTGGACTGATGAAGATACAACAGACGACGACGACTGTAAAGAAGACACTGAAAATTGCTTCATGGCACGAGGTGAAACAAGTGAAGTAAGACCTTATTACTGTGATAGATGTAACGAATTGCAGGATATTCTAGATCTTACCCTAAAAGAGTCTAAACAATTGCTAAATGAATTAAAGAGACTCAATAGGGAAAAGAAGGACTGGCAACTCAAACTTGAAGTATGTGATATAGAAAGAGATGTACTTCAAGTTGAGTTTCAGGAATTGCAACTACAACTTATGGCATGCGCAAGTCCACCAGTCACAGTTCTGTCAAGTCCAACCAAGCAACTTACAAGTTAACTAGAATAGGACATGCCAAAATAGAGTCCACAAGTACTAAAACCAGTGGAAGGTCAAGACTAGATCAACCCCTGTGTGTCATTACTGTAATAAGATTGGACACAAATATTCTTCATGTAGATTTCGTAAATCAAATGTCTCACGATGGATTTGGAAACCAAAAAATAGCACTGATCCTGGTAGAACTAACCAACAAGGACCCAAGCGAGTTTGGGTACCTAAAAGAAGGTAATAATCTTTCTTTGCAAGAACACCACGGGAAAAGTCAAAAAGGAAAATGGTATCTCAACAGTGCGTGTTCCAGTCATACGACGGATGACAAAAATCTCTTCAAGGAAGTTACCAAAATCAATGGAGGAAATGTTAAGTTTGGTGATGATACAAAAGGCAAAATTGTCGGTATCAGAACTGTTCCGTTTAATAACAACTGTGACATCACTGAAGTTCATCTTGTAGATGGACTAAATTACAATCTGCGAAGCATCAGCCAACTATGTGATTCGGGATATGAAGTGAAATTCAAGAAAACTGGTTGTGCTATTGAAGATGAATCAGGTAAATTCATTCTTCTAGGAAAGAGGTATGGAAATGTCTACATATTAGATTGCATTGATAATTTGGAAAGCCATGTCTCTCTTGCATCCATTACTGATGATCCATGGCTTTGGCACAAAAAGCTTGGTCATGCCAACATGAATTTGATTGAAAAACTCTCCAAATATGATTTGGTCATCGGTTTTCCTAAGCTAAACCGCTCTAGAAATCATGTGTGTGATGCATGTCAGCTTGGTAAGCAAACTAGAAACTCTTTCAAACCCAAGGATATTGTTTCCACTAGCAAGCCACTTCAACTACTGCATATGGACTTATTTGGACCAACTACAACTGCTAGTATAGGAGGAAAAAGGTATGCCTTTGTTATAGTGGATGACTACTCACGTTTTACATGGGTAATATTTCTGGATCACAAAGATGAAGCTCTAAAGAAATTTGAGATTTTCTACAAAAAGATAGAGAGAGAAAAGGGGTACCTTATCTCAACTATTCAGAGTCGTCATGGAGGAGAATTTGAAAGCAGATCATTTGAGGAATTCTACAATGATCAAGGATACACTAATAATTTCTTAGCATCAAGGTCATCACAGCAAAATGGAGTGGTTGAACGTAAAAACAGAACTCTGCAGGATATGGAAAGAACCATGACACTAGAACATTCCTTACCAAATCACTTCTAGGAAGAAGCTGTTAGTACAGCATGTCACATTCTCAACGGATGCTTAATCCGACCTATTTTAAAGAAGACTCCATATGAACTACGGAAAGGTAAGAAACCCAACATTACATATTTTCATCCCTTTTGAAGAAAATATTTTGTCCACAATAATGTTAAGGACAATCTTGGTAAGTTTGACCCAAGAAGTGATTTAGGTATATTTCTCGATTACTCGAATGATAGTAGATCTCTTAGAATCTATAATAAGCATAATTTATGCACAGAAGAATCAGCTCATGTTATTTTTTATAATAATAACTCTATGGAAGAGAAAGGAGATCTTGCAGGTGATGAAGAGATTAGTCAAAATCAACCAAAGATCAGTGAACAAATGATTTCAAAAGAATCTCCAGATAGTACAACTGAAATCCCACAATCGAGTAATGAAGACATCAGTGAGCATGATCAACCTCAGAATGAGTCTACTACTCAACGTACTGAAGTAGTACCAAACATATGGAGAAGCGAACTAAAATATCCTCAGAAGTTTATCATTGGAAATCCAACTGATGGAATGAATACAAAAGGAGGTCTAAAGAAAAAGGCTAACATTTCTCTCATATCCCAAATAGAGCCAAAGAAAGTTGATGAAGCTCTGAAAGACTCAAGTTGGGTACCGGCTATGCAAGAAGAACTTGATAAGTTTGGCAAAAATCAAGTTTAGACATTGGTGCCCAAACCAGCAGATGCAGTAATCATATGAACCAAGTGGGTATTCAGAAATAAACTGAATGAAGAAGGTAAAGTTATCCGAAACAAAGAAAGGCTAGTCGTTCAGGGCTACTCTCAACAGGAATGAGTCGACTATGATGAAACCGTTGCTCTGGTAGCACAGTTAGAATCAATTCGTATTTTACTAGCATGTGCTTCTTTTAAAGGTGTTAAATTATTTCAAATAGATGCTAAAATGCGTTTTTAAATGGTTTCATTGATGAGGACAACCTCCTGGTTTTGAAAACTCGCAGTTTCCTTATCATGTGTTTAAGTTGACTAAGGCTCTCTATGGCTGAAACAAGCACCTAGAGCTTGGTATGAAAGACTAAGCTCATTTTTGGTCAGTCATGAATTCTCAAGAGGTAAGATTGATACTACCATCTTCATCAAAAGGCCATCTTCAGGAAATCTCATTATTCAAATCTATGTTGATGATATTATATTTGGAAGTGCTAACCTTGTTCTATGCAATGAATTCTCATATCTCATGCAAAGTGAGTTTGAAATGAGCATGATAGGAGTATTGACTTTCTTCCTTGGACTTCAAATTCATCAATCAGATGAATGAATCTTTATATGTCAAACAAAATATACGAAGGAGCTGATATAAAAATTTGGAATGAGCAATGCCAAGGCACTTGGGACTCCCATGAGTCCAGCTACATCTCTTGACAAAGATGAGGATGGAAAACCAGTGGATGAATTAAAATATAGTGGAATGATTGGATCGTTACTTTATTTAACTGCTAGTCATCCTGACATAATGTTTAGTGTGTGCAGATGTGCCAGGTTCCAAGCAGCTCCCAAGGAGTCACATTTAACAACTGTGAAACGAATTATTAGATATCTTGTTAGAAATACATCACATGGATTATGGTATCCACGTTTTAATAATTTTAAGCTTGAAGGCTTTTCAGACGCAGATCTTGCAGGAGATAAAGATGACAGGAAATGCATTAGTGGAACGTGTCAACTACTTGGAAAATCACTTTCATGGAACAGTAAGAAACAAAGATCACTTGCATTATCTACAACTAAAGCTGAATACATTGCCATTGGACAATGTTGTGCTCAACTACTTTGGGTGACTCATCAACTAAGTGACTATGATCTTTCGTTTAAGCCTGTTAAAGTTTTCTGTGATAATTCTACTGCCATTTGTCTTTCAAAAAATCCAGTGCATCATTCTAGAGCAAATTATATAGATATCAAGTATCATTTCATTAGAGACCATGTTCTTAAGGGTGACTGAATTATCTTTTGTTAGCATTGAAAATCAATTAGCTCATATTTTTACTAAACCTCTTCTAGAGGACTGGTTTCAAACCCTTAGGGATTTACTTTGCATTATTACTTTTTCAAAATAAGGCATTGAAATTTTGGTACTTTTCAAAGATTCCGTGTTTTGATAATTTTGGAAAAAAATCTTTTGTATCGTGTACTTCATTATTACTTCCTGCAACATTAATAAAGCACCTCCATTTTTAGCACGTTTTTCGCCGTTTTGGTTTACCGAGATGAAACTTGAATCAATCAGTCGTGTCTGTTGCCTTTCTCTTCCCCATCAGTCACTTCAATTCAGTCCCGTCTCTTCACTACTCTATCCATCTCTGTAAGTCTGCCTCTTCTTTGAGTCTTCTCTATACAAGCTTCACTCAAACTCTCTAATGGCTAAAGTTTCAAAAAATCCCTCTACTTCCACTCGCAAAAGCACCCGGTCCAAAGGGACCCATTCTCAACCATCAAAACCAGCCGCTATTGGCTCTGACCACTCTGATGGTTTCTCCTTTTCTCAAGAAAACCTCTCTGATGATGCTCGAACAGAAAAGGCACTAGGAAAGAGACTCATGGAAGAGGGAGTAGAAGAGTTTACTCCAAAGAAGGTGAAGATAGACCTGGACATTGCGCTGGAGTCAGAATTGAACTATTGGGATTCTCCAAACAGAGATAAGTTTGTCTCCTCCAAAGGAAAATCAATTGCTCATGGAAGAATCATCAATCTAGAAGAGATTGAAGCCCTAAACTACAAGGTAAAAGATTTCTTCACCTTTTAAGGATGGGAAAATTCCGTTGCCCTAACCCCTCCAAAAGTCTATGAAGATCTGGTTCGTATATTCTATGCGAATCTCCGTTCCCAGAAATATAATAAAATTGAGTCACTCGTGCTAGGTCAGCGTATCATTCTAGACTGTTTGACTTTTGATTCCCTGTTTAAGTGTAAAAGTTCTAGTTACTCTACTCTATTTAAAAACTCCTGGCCTAGTGATTCTGAAGTGTCGCTTGAACAAGCCAAATAATGTCTTGCTGATTCCCTATCTAATCCTCTGCCAAATTAATTAGGACCCAATGACATCAATTTGAAACTTGTATACTCGCCCACATTGTTGCCACCGCCATTCTTCCCAGAATAGGTTCCTACACCACTCTATCTCAAAGGGACACCTTTTTGGTATATTGTCTTCTCACCAAGCACAAAGTAAAACTGTCCTCCCGGGTAATAAATTTCATGATTGAATGTCCTGAAGATCCTTCGAGTCTACCCTACGGGATGGTCATCAGTCACCTCCTCGAGGCCTTCAATATTCCCCTCTCAAACTATCCCTATATATCTGTTTCCAAGTGTTATAACAATAGGGCGTTTGTTAGCATTGGATATGTTGCTGTGGATGGTACTTGGATAATGAAGCAGGAAATTGAAGCCAAAGTGATTCCATCTAGTTCCAAGGTAAAGGTTGATACTTCTCAGACTGCTGTCAACAATCCAGAGTTGCTTGAAAATATAGCTACACTTGATGACAAGTTGACTTCCATCAAAGAGTTACTCGTGGCCACCCAGATCTCGGTTGGAGATATCTATGCAGTTGCAAAGGAAACATGATCTAACATGTCTAAGCTAAGAGCTATGGTGCTGAAAACCGTAGAAAAGGCAGTGAAAGTTTTCAAAGAAGTTCATGATCGTGTTGATGGAATCTCAGTCAGAATGAACGCAAGCTTTGATCGACTTTTCTCCATCGATAATCTATGTTGGCTGTTTAGATAATTTCTTTTAGTCACTCTGGATAAAATTTTTTGTGCTTGCACGTTTATTTTTGGATACATTATGGATGACGATAATTAAGCGTAATATCTGCTAATCTTATCTTCTAGTAGTTAAACTTGCTTATCCCTCGTTTTGATTGATGCTAAAGGGGGAGAATAGAGTAGAACTAACTTGCATGATATGGTTTGGTCGACTGACTTAACAAAAGTCAACTACTGGCATCTAAATGAGGGGGAGTCGACTAAAAGTTCCTGACAACAAGTTGAAGGGGAGCAGACTAAAGCCACGGAAGAGGAGTCTATAAACAGGGAAGTAAAATGAATTAAGTTTTTTTGTCATCATCAAAGATGGGGAGATTATTATGATTCTAGCAGAAGATCTTAAAGCAAGAACCAAGGAGTAAAACGTGCAAGTCAAGATTCAGAAGCAAAAATAAATTAGTAAATACGTTGTGATTGCGAGTTTCATGGAAAACAGATATTCGATTAAGCTATTTACGGAAGGCATCAATCAATCGGATATCAATCAATCAATCAGTATAGAAGATCTACAGAGAATATTCAATCACGCATCACAAAGAATATTCAATCTCAACGGCTTGCAAAGAAAAGGAAATCAAGGAAGCAACAAAAATAAATTATGTTCTATTCTTGGAAGAAAATCATCTTGATTGATTCTGAGAATCATCTCCCTTGGGTTGCCTTTCAAACCAATATCAATCTCTCTGTTCTACTTCAAACAAGCATTGTAGTCTGCTATAGATTTACTGTGTAACTAGGGAGAGAAGAAAGAGAGAAATATCATTGGTGAAGCATTGTATCAAGAAGGAAGGAAAGAACAAACTGACGAAGTTGTTGGTATATAAAAACACCAAGCCATCTGTACTAAGCAACTTCATACTTGAAAGAGAACACCCTTGTTACCCAAGGGGAATGAACGCAGGACTCATTCTGAATCCATACCAGTATAAAACATTCCGTGTCATTTATTTTCTGTTGTTTATTTTCTTGTATTTAATTAACATCTCATATCAAAAGTCCAATCGACTAGAACGCAAGTTAGTCGACTACCTCGTAAAAGAAAAGAAAAATTACAATTCCCCCCCCCCCCCGCTCTTGCACTTTCAGCCTTCTTATCATCTGCCTTTGTTTGACCATCAGATACATGCTTTTGTCAGAAGAAGATGGTCTCCTTATGCACAAAATGCTTGTACCATGCTTTGAATCCGGCTTTTAACTTACAGGTAGAAGAAACATAAGATAAGAGAAACAGAAAATCAGGAAAATGTGGCCAAGAAAGAGCTAGTATCATGAAGGAAGAATCTTCTGTCAAAATAATCTACCGTTTCCAACCCACGCTATTTTCTATTATCAATAAAAGTGAATATTATGTATAACGAATACGAAAACAATACTGAGTTCAGAAGAGAGGGGGCTAACATACTAAAAATAATGTTAGACCTGAAGACAAATTACTGTTTGAGTTAGTTTTAACAAACTTCAACTTGAAAATCACAAACATCTATGAGCAAAGGCAAAATGGCGGCAAGTCAGAAAGCAAAACTAACAGTGTTGCTAACAAGACTCTCTCTTCAAAATGAAATCCACTACCTCTTTGATAGTGTCGACTACCTGCAGAAGCGCGAAGCAGCAAATAGAAATGAGTTGGTACTTATGCATGAAAAAACTTTGGAAGATTATGACGATTCACGTTCAAGCCTCTCTAAAGAGAGTCGAACGAAAACTCAGTTCATAGATAAAATGGAAATTTCTCTCAGGGAAGTACATAGGAGGGGCCAAATGAAAAAGAGAGTAAATTCTATGAAACACTCTTGCCTCCTACTGGGAGAATGATGTTGGGGCACTTCAGAGGTCATGTAAATCATTCACTAGAGTGGAAAACTAACGCAATGTTTGAGTGGATCCAAAAGAGGAATGGTGGGTGGAGAAGAATTAAAGGTCAGGGGGTGAGGTATAAAAAGAGGGCAAGTAAAAAAGAAACAATCGGAATCATTTTAGTCCCTCTAAAGTCGGTTGTTCTGGGAAATTATCTCTTTTACTTGTTCTAGTCTTACCAAAAGACAAAAAGTAACTCTATCTTACCCGGGAACCAAACATAGTAATAATTACATCAGAACAATGTTTTGAAAATTTTGAAAATTGAAAGGATCCAGTCCAATATTTAACGGTCCAGTAAATCTCAATGATATCGTGGATAAAAGTCATCTGGCTACTTAGCGTTTTAAGGGTTTGGATGCATTTGAATTTTGTGACAATATTTTTTTTAGCTAATACACCCTTTGGCTTCTTTCACAAAAATAAATAACTAGTAGACTGAGGACTGTAAAGTTAGTGCGTCATTTTACTCATTTGTTTCGTGACAAAAGATAAATAAAATAACATATGATTGGAACAATTTTGAAAATAAAAAAAGTGGAGTAAGTTTATTTCTCTTCTATTAGTTGTGTAAGTTTATTTTTCTTCTATTAGTTGTGTTACCGATTTCTTTTTTCTTTCTCAACATTCTTGGTTGTTTAGTCTTTTTAGGTTCGCTGAAAATTAATGCATATATATTTTTAAATATATATTTTTTTTTCTAAACATATTTTTTTATAGAAATATTTTTAATGTATAAATCTGTTAATTTTTGTTTCTAAAAAAATTGCGAAAAGTTCAGACGCATCCATACCATTAAAAATCTAAGCAGCCAAGTGGCTTTTATCCATGGTATCATTGAGATTTACTAAACCATTAAGTACTGGACTGGATCCTTTCCCAATTTATAATGAGCAAGGGAACTTACGCATCAGTAAAGAATATACAAACTTACTAGATCAGCAGGAAATTCTGCATGATTTCCTCTTTCCTTCAAAACACCAGTTCTCGTCAAAATTGGAATCCAAGGATGCCCTGCCTAAAATTGAACAGTGTGCTCAGTACAATCATATAGACAACTTCTAGATAGTGATGATCTGAAGCAATCTGTCTGTAGATGGTGCGAAGGAATCATGTTAACAAGTGACAAACCTGCCGTGCACCTTTTACGTCTACAAATGGATTGTCACCAATCATGTACAGAGTTCTGAAAGCATGTATAGCATCTTTATCAGAGAGATAATCTTTGACGAGAGAGTTGAAGATTTCTCAATATAGCACCAGCATTTTGGAAAACAAATGGATTTGGCTAACCAAAAGATGTATACTCCAAAGGCTTCAAGTGAATTCTGGGAATTGTTCAGAATTTTACATTTCTTAGTATGAAATGCGAAATTTAAAATCTCTTCTCTTTCACATCTTTAGGCTATGCATACCGCCAGTATATGTAAATATCTCCGACAAAAGGCAGAAGTAGAAGTTGGACGAACACAGAAACTACCTGTTAAAGACACTTTCTAGGGCAATTCTGAATGCGCCCATACCAAGATGCTAGCAAGAAATGCTGCCTGCCTAAGTTGACACCTGATTAGTACTCTCAATAAGAAAACATCATATAAGAGGTCAGAGAGAAGCTATTCCAGTAAATATACATTCAGAATTAGAAGAAGGTCAGATTTGGCCCATAATGTCATAGTATTGGAGATCCATGCAGAGAATCAACTATTGCAAATAACAACTGTCTCTTATCTCATACTAGATGATTAATAGCATGCTCTTTTTTATGTTCTTATCCTTTGCATCTATGATACAATTCATTCTGAAAAGATCAGAATCACTCTGAGGAATAACTTTTGTCTTAAAAGTTCTGCAGAAGTACTGGATTCTCTAACAAAAGTGAGTGAGTTATATCTAGGATTAGGTTTATTAGCAACCTGGTACTCAAGATCAGCGGCAGCAAAATATAAATATGGATGATGCTCACTCTTCTTCCCAGGAAGACCTCCAGATGTCAAAATATCAGAGAGGACCTCTATCATTCAGCTAGTGAGCAGAAGAAGAATACATGACAATAAATTAGAGAAAGAGCGAAGGAAGTATGTGCAAGGGATACACCATAACTGGGGGTGGGGGGAGAGAATGAAATTAATACTTTTAATTTTTCATTTACACCCTAGTTCCCATATGGAAAAGAAAGGAAAAGGATTGACTTCTATCAGTTTCTGTTCTCCCTGCACACCTTAGCTCTCTAGTGATATTTTTCCAAATGTTATAATTGGTTAAATGTGAACAATGTACTCTTGTTTTTATTTGTTTACATTTGTCTACATTAATTCATGAACTAGAATACTAATTTAGTACATGTATTAGAGTATGAACATGTTGATGTACTTTGGAAGATACAATATCTAGTAGTGTCATCCGTGTACCTTGAAAGATATAAGGTGTGGACTTAGTTATTATGTTTACATGTAGTGTTGTCTAGATATATGAAAGATTTCTCCTATAAATAGCCATGTATTCCTAGCCATTTGGAGGTGAATAGAAATCATCCTTTCCTCTACTTTCTTCTTTGTGAGTTTTGAGTGTTCTTTTGTGTTATCTTGCTCTCCCAAATTTTCTAACATTATGGTATCAAAGTCGGTGTGTTTGAGAGACAACCAAACTTAGAGATAAAATGACAAATAGTAATGGAACTCCGAAGTTCCTATGCTCACAAAAGAGAACTATGGAAATTGATATATCCGGATAAAGGCTTTGCTTGGTGCCTATGATGTTTGGGAACTGGTAAAAGTCGGAGATGATTGAGCAAAAGATGATGCCACCTTTAAAAAAAAGATCAAATGGCGCTCATCTCATCCATCAATGTTTGGATGGCGAGATGTTTGAGAAGGCTGCAAATGCAACCATCTCAAAGCAGCATGGGAGATTCTTCAACTTCCTTTAAAGGTTTGGATAAAGTGAAAAGATTTTGTCTCCAAACCTTAAGAGGAGAGTTTGAATCATTGCATATGAAGGAATCTGAATCTGTTTCAGATCATATTTCAAGAGTTTTGGCTATTATCAATAAAATGAAGGGATATGGTGAAGACTTGAGTGATGATAGGGTCGTTGTAAAAATACTACTATCCCTTGATTCAAAATTTAGTTATATTGTTGTGGTTATGGAAGAGTCCAAAGATTTGGATACCATGACCATTGAAGAACTTACGGGTTCTTTGCAAGCACATGAAGTAAAGTTGAAGAAATCGAAAGAGGAATTGGTTGAACAAGCATTGCAAGTAAAACTTCTTACAAAGAGAAAGATAAAAGACATGACTCACAACAAAGAGGTCGTGGAGGTGGACGAGGTCGTGGCGGGAAAGGAAGAAGTGGTAGCCAACCTCCAAATAAAAAAAATATGAGCCACGACTCTAATCAAGGAAGAGGTAGAGGATGGAGGCAAAATTAAGGAAGGTATGATAAGTCAAATATTGAATGTTATACTTATCATAAATTTGATCGTTTTGCCTAGGAATGTAAAAATAATGTGGAGAAAAATAATAATTTTATGGAGAGAAAAAATGAAGACGGAGATGGTATTTTTAGTTCTCGCTTGCAAAAGAGAAGAAAGTGTAGAGAGAAATCATTGGTACCTTGACTTCGGTGCAAGTAGCCATATTTGTGGAAAGAAGAATTTATTTGTGGAACATGAAGAATTGAATAGTGGAAACATCACTTTTGGAGACTCTTCGCGGGTTTAAATCAAATGAAAAGGTACGATTTTAATCCGCTTGAAATATGGTAGTCACCAATTAATTTCTAATGTTTTGGAGAAAAATTATGATATTCATTAGAAAGATAAAAAGTTGTTCATGAGAGATGAAAATGGGAGATTTTTAGCCAAAGTTCCTATGGCTAATAAATAAAATGTTTGTTTTGAACCTTCAAAGTGTTGTTCCAAGATGTTTGCTTTCATGTGCCAAAGATTCATCTTGGCTTTGGCATATGAGATTTGGTCATGTGAATTTGATAGTCTAAGGTTGATGAGGAAAGAAAGGATGGTGAATGGATTGCCTACTATTGATCATCCGATCCAACTTTGCAAAGGATGTCTTTGGAAATCAAGCGAGAAAAAGCTTTCCTAAAGAGTCTTTCACCAGAGCCCGATGCCCGTTGGAGTTGATTCACATGGATGTGTGCGGACTAATCAAGTCATCTTCACTTGGTAAAAATAATTATTTTTTACTTTTCATCAACTTGGGTGTATTTTTCGAAGGTGAAATTGGAGGTGTTTGATACTTTTAAAAAATTCAAGAGCATGGTGGAGGAACAAAGTGGCTATCAAGTTAAGTCATTACGGTCCGATATGGTGGAGAATTCACTTCAAATAAATTCAAGGTTTTTCTAATGAAAATAGTGGAATTCGTCATATTTTTTACATTTCCAAGATCACCACAAAAAAATGGCGTTGTGAAAAGAAAGAATCGGACTATTATCAACATGGCATGGAGTAAGTTGAAGAGCAAAAATATACAGAATGAGTTCTAGGCTGAAGCAGTTTCTTGTGCAGTGTATTTGTCAAATCAGTGTCACACCAAGAGTATTCGTGACAAAACACCTCAAGAAGCTTGGAGTGGTTTCAAGCCAAAAGTTGCTCATTTGCGATTTTTTGGGAGCATTGCTTATGCACATGTACCGGATGGAAGAGGTCCAATCATGATGATAGAAGTGAGAGAGTTATGTGGTCATTGGCTATGATCAAAGTTCTAAAGGTAATAAATTATATAACCTAATAAATGGCAAGGTCACCATAAGCACAGATATTGAGTTTGATAAAAATAATGTTTGGGAATGAAAAACTAAAGAGAAAGATTACTCTTTTAGTCCTTTCTTTGATGAAGATGATGATGAAGAAGTTGCGGAGCAGCCTATCACACCACCTTCAACACCTCAAGCACAAGTTCAAGAAGAAGGTGAGTCAAGTTCAAGTTATTCAAGTGAAGTGCCTCAGCAAACTAAAAGTCTCTATGAGTTGTATGAAAATATGAAAGTGGTAAGAAAAGATTTATATGATTTAACTCACTTTTGTTTATTGGTGGATAGTGATCCTTTAACTTATGAAGATGCTGCCCAAAATACCAAATGGAGAGATGCTATAGATGAAGAAATCAAGGAAATCAAGAAGAATGATACTTGGGAATTAGCCACACTTCCGAAAGGCAAAAGCACCATTGGTGTCAAATGGGTTTACAAGTTGAAGAAAAATTTCAAGGGTAAGTTGAAAAGGTACAAAGATTGGCTACCAAGAGATACAAGCAAAAGGCCGGTATTGATTATGATGAGGTTTTTGCACCGGTTGCTCGTTCGGAAACAATTCATTTTATTATGAACACATTGATGTACTTTAGAAGATACAATGTCTAGTAGTGTCATCCATGTACCTTGAAAGATGTAAGGTGTGGACTTAGTTATTATGTCTACATGTAGTATAGGCTAGTTACATGAAAGATTTCTCCTATAAATAGCCATGTATTCCTAACCATTTGGAGCAAGTCAAGTTGAATAGAAATCATCCTTTTCTCCACTTTCTTCTTTGTGAGTATTGAGTGTTCTTTTGTGTTGTCATGCTCTCCCAAATTTTCTAACAATAATATGATGAAACAAACAGGGGAGGATAGATGCATTCCGATATTAAGAAAAGAAGGAAACCAATATCAAGCAATCAAAGAATTTTTTCTCATCCAATCTGTTAACCATTTCTCTTGTTCTTGTGCCTGCATGATACACCACCAGAGCTCGGTGTTATAGGTAAAAGCATTTGGAATAATTTTGATGATGCGGTAGCTTGCTTCTGTTGATGGCTAAAATTGACGGTGCCAGACTAACCGTCTAACTGAGAAAAGCATATGATGGTATAGTCTAGGCATTTCCTACTAGCTGGAAATGTAAACGGAAAATGGCTTATTGTTTGAAAAATTAACAGGAGTGGTGAAGATTCAGCCACTCATTCTGCCATTCCCCTCACATCGCCTTGAGCATCCTCACTCTCTTTTTCTTTTTTATTTTTATTTTTACCACATAATTTGCTAGACTCAGTTGTTTCAACCCCAGCCCATGGTTCGTACCAACACAAACCTATTTTCTAGATTTTCAGCAACCTCAGAGATAGTCTTTAATGTAATTTTTGGAACATCACGTGCTCTGTTTCAGATGAAACGGTTTCTTCCCCCTCAGTTGCAGACTTGAAGGAATATTCATATTTTTGGGGTTCATCTTCCTGACTTCCCCTCAGTTTCTCATTGATTTTCTTGATTTGTTCTCCTCCGGCAACTACCTTTCAAGCAATCATCTTAAATCTTCCTTTCTTAGAAATAGGTGTGGTTGAGGGTGTGGTTGAAGGAGTGGGTGTGGATTCTTTGGGTGGTGATGAGGGATTTTCAGAAGTGTTAGACATTGATGGTTAGAGGATGACAGAAGATGATTATGTGTGTTTGGAAGATGAGAGAAGATAGAGAGAACTGTTTGGCGGTTGTGAATTAGAAGTGAAGAAACATCTAAGACCTAATCAATATAAAGAGGAAAGTTTTAATTGGGTAACGCCAGCTTTTTCAGAAGCTCAAAAGTCTAATCAAACTGGGAGTTAGTTTGTAAAGACATTGAAGATTCTCCCCAGAATCTAGGCACTTATTGCGTTTTGGGACTCTAATTGGATGAAACTGGTTCATTTAGTAACAGATAAGCTCAAGGAGGTTAGGATTAAATGGGACTCTCATTTTGATCATAATCCAAATATAATTATTCCAAAATATACAGAGTGAAGAGTACGTACCATGTAATCTTGATGAACCAGGTTCTTCACTGAGAAATCTCTTGTGTAATTCTGAATTTTCCAATAAAATATAGATAATATCATTAAAGATTAATGAGACACTTTAGCGCATGGAACAAGATTATACTGATGAGAGTATGAGATTGAGCAAAATCTAATCTAATTATGTACAAAATTCACAAATTTCCTAACCAATTTTTTGAGTTAGAACTGGTCCTTTTAGGTGATCTTAATCATCCCTAATTCTAACCTGTTCCTTTTAAAGTGATCTCTACTTAGAGCTTTTGTGAAGATTTCAGTTATTTGCTTGTCAGTAGCACAAAATTCCACATTGATCAAACCCTTTTCATAGTTGTCCTTCAAAAAGTGATGCCTAACATCGATTAGTTCTTTTGTGATGAACCGGGTTTTTAATCATACTAATTGCACTAGTGTTGTCACAAAAGATGGATACGACCAACATCAATTCCAAAGTCCATTATTGTTGTTTTATCCACAACAATTGAGCACAACATGAGGCGGCAACAACATACTCCACTTCAGTAGTAGATAAGGCCACATACTTTTGCTTTTTGATGGCCCAAGACACAAGATATGAGCCAAGAAAGTGTGTCATACCTGAGGTGCTCTTTCAATCCTCAAGAAAACCTGCATAATCAACATCATCATATCCTACCAAGTTGAAATTACTACCTTTTAGGTACCATAGGCAAAGGTCAGTGGTGCCTTTTAGGTATCTCAAGATTCTCTTGACAGCAGTCAAATGAGACTCTTTTGGATTTGTTTGAAATCTAGCACACATGCCTACATTGACAATAATATCAGGTCTACTAGCAGTGAGATATAACAAATAGCCAATCATTCCCTTATACAACTTCTGATCAATAGATGAACCAGGTTCATCTATATGCAATTTTGTGGTTGTTGCTATAGGTGTGTCGATTTCGTTGGAATCTTCCATTTTAAACCTATTAGGCAACTCTTTCACATACTTTTACTAATGGATCATAGTTCCATTTGAATTTTATTTAATTTGTAAGCCTAAATTAAGCTCACACATCATGTTCATATCAAATTCACTCCCCATTAGCTTATCAAATTCTTTGTTTAACTTATTAGTAGTTTCTCCAAAGATTATATCATCAACATGTATCTGAACTACCAAGAGTTCCTTACCTTTTTCTTTCAAGAATAAAGTATTATCAATTTTACCTCTCTTGTAGCCACGCTCAACCAAGAACGTTGATAATCTTTCATACCACGCTCTCGGAGCCTGCTTGAGCCCATAAAGTTCCTTGTCAAGCTTGTACACATGTTCAGGACATTCCTTGCTTTCAAAGCCTGGAAGTTGCTTGACAAACACTTTCTCCTTTAGATAGACATTGAGGAAGGAACTCTTGATATCCATCTGATGGAGAGTGAATTTCATGTAAGCAGCAAAGGCTATAAGGAGTCTAATTGCTTCCAATCTTGCAATTGGAGCAAAATTCTGATCATAGTCTATGCCCTCCTCTTTACTATATCCTTGAACCACAAATCTTGCCTTGTTCCTTGTAATTGTTCCATCTTCGTCAAGTTTGTTTCTGAAGACCCATTTATGCTAATTACTTGTCCGCCCTTGGGTCTTGGTACTAGATGTCAAACTGGACTTCTTTCAAATTGGTTGGGTTTATCTTCCATTTTTTTACCCAGTCTACATCTTGCAAAGCCTCATCAATATTTTTAGGTTCAATAAGAGATAAAAAAGTATCAAAATCACAAAGATTCTTCAAAGAATATATGGTTTTGATTCTAGAGGTTGGATCAGTAATTATGTTCTCAACGGGATGAGAACTTTGATACTTGTAAGGTTTCACAACCAGCTGGTTTCCCCTATATGTTCCTTCAATGTTTTGTTGCTAAGGAATAGGTTCATGGACAGGTTCCCTCGATATTTGAGGAGTTCCTCTTTGTTTAGTTCCCCTATCAAGTTGCCCTGGGTGGAAGGACATGTTCCATCACCTATTCCTTCCTCTGGTGCAGCTTCGGTCTGGGCTATGGTTTCATTTGAGTTTATTACCAGCCCAATTACTTTATCATCATGTTCCTTCCTCTCAGAAAGAATGTTAGTTTCATCAAAAATCATATGTACGCTTTCTTCTACATACATAGTTCTTTTGTTATAAATCTTATAAGCTTTACTATGTGAAGAATATCCCAAGAATACTCCCTCGTCACTTTTAGGATCAAACTTTCTTACCTACCTTTCCAACCCCAATGATCTCACCTTTCTTCCCATTTTCAAAAGAGACATTTCCTTCTTTAAGGTCCTCAAGTGAAAGGAACTGGTTCTTGCTTCCTATCATATGCTTTGAGCAGCCACTATCCATGTACCATATTTGGCTGCTCCCCTTCACTTGGACCTGCAAAAGGAAATTAGGGGTTATTCTTAGGAATCCAAACTAGTTTGGGTCTCTTTCTATAGGCAAAAGAATGAATCAAATTCTTTTTAGCCCAACTTGGTAGCCTATTCTTCCCTTAAACAAATTCTTTGCTCTTTTGGTTTGCCTTTTCTTTTGTAGTGCATTCACTTTTATAGTGACCTGTTTTACCACAGTGTGTGCAAATCTTGTTCTTGGAAAGTGTAAGATACTTGCTTTTGGGATTCCACTTAGGTGCAAGGTTCCCAAAGCCAAGTCCTCTTCTGTTACTACTATGGTGTTCTTGTAGCCACAAAAGTGCATCGGAGGAACTACTCCATTTACAAGTAATGTCTAGCTCATGCTTCACTTTGCTTAGATCCTCCTTTAGGCTTCTTATCTGCTCATCTCTTTTGTATAACTCTCATTTTTCCTACATTTTCTTCTAGAGTGAGTTGTGTGTGATCGGCTATCTTTTTACCTAGTCCTAATTTCAGTTTTAGATTTTTAGATCTAAGTTCTTGGATAGTTGTGTCAAGTTCATGAACCTGGTTCTTTTAGCATTTTCACTTTCAGTTTCACTAGCCCTAAGTTCTAGATTTTTTCACTTAGCTTTTAAAATCACGCATTCTTTTGATAGTTGTTCCTGTTCATTATTTACATCCTTAAATTCATCAATTAGCTCTGGAAGTAACTCAGATAACCTTTTTTTAGATAAAAATTTAATCTTGTCTTTGAGATGAGATACACTTACCTTAGTTTCTTCATCAGATTCTCCAATGGCCGTAAGTGCTCGCTCATCATCATCATCATCATCCGAGCTTTCATATGAGCTTTTAGCAGCGACCATAGCTTTGGTTGATCATTTATTGTTGCTTTTCTTGGGTTGAACCTCTTCCTTCGTTCCGCTCTTTCCTTCTTCCATTTAGTTTCCCACAAAGGACAGTTCTTGATGTGGTAATCAGTCTTTCCACACTTGTACCAGCCTTTATTGGTTTTCTTCTTAGGAGTTTTTGATTTGATGTAGCTTTCACTTCTTGAAGAACCCTTTCCTCTCCTTAGGTACTTCTTGAAGTCTTTAGTGATCATAGCAATTTCATCATCTTCCAGATCAGAACCTTCAGTGATTCCGAGAGCCAAGCTCATTTCCTTATTAGGTATATCCATCTTCATGGTCTGTCTCCTAAGTTCATAGGTAGTAAGATTTCCAATTAATTCATCCAATGGAAGAGTGGCAATATTCTTTGATTCCTAGATGACAGTGATTTTGCTCTCCAAGTGATAGGAAAAACTTTGGTCAGTATCTTCTCGACCTTTCTTCTTCAGGAATAATCCTTCCAAGAGATTTTAGCTCATTTGTTAGTGTAGTGAACCTTGTGTACATTTCTTGAATGGTTTCTCCTTCCTTCATAGCAAAGCTCTCATACTAAGAGTACACTAGTGTTCCTCTGTATCTCTTCACCTGAGGTGTTCCTTCGTGATCCACTTCCAGTGTGTCCCAAATTTGTTTTGCAGTGGTATAACCTTGAATTCTGCTGTACTCATCTAGACTAAGTCCACAAACAAGCCACTTCTTGGCTTTATCATTCTTCTCCCACTTCCTCAACTCCTCAGAAGTGCAATCTGCTATTGTCTTTGACACATCTACTCCTTTAGCATTTTTCTTCAAGGTAGCCAGTGGACCATCGGTGACAATGTCCCATAGCTCATAGTCCTCTCCTATAATGTGATCTCTCATCTAATTTTTCCACCAAGAGTAGTATTGGCCACTAAAGAGTGGTGGCCTAGCAGTGGATTGCCCTTCCCAGTTTCCAGGTGGTGCACTCATGTTGATCTTCTCCTTTGGTATAATCCCCTTCAAGGATAATCCACTATAATACCAATTGGTGTTATATACTTCAATGCCATACAAGAGGGGATGATTTGTGTGATGTCCAATTTTTGCATGCACAGATTATAGAAGAACACGGTTCTTTTACGTGTTCCTTATACTATTGTTATAGAAATAATAAATGCGGAAAGTAAAGAACACAAGTATTTTTATGTGAAAAACATCGAGCTCAAAAGATGAATAAAGTCACGACCTACTACTCAGTAGGATTTTCCCCACACTTCACTAAATCACTGAGCCAGAACAACATTTATAAACTCTTTGTAAACCTAAGGATTACTTCTAATCCCGTTGTGACAACCAGACTCTAACTGTTGCAACAACTTCAAGTTAACTCTAACTTGAATACAATACTTAGAGAACCTAAGAAAATTGCTTCTAGATAAAACTGAAAGGTACAATTTGAAAAGCCCAACTACAATTGAACTAGAATAAAAGACAAACACTTGGAACTGGTTCTTCTATCTGGTTGATGTAGCTTCTGGTTCGCACACTTGAATTATACAAGAATTGCTTGCAAAATGCCTTGCTATTTTGCTCTAAACTCACGTTTAACTTCAGCATTTGTGCATTCCTGTAAAATGAGAACATCCTAAAATATATATAGAAATAGCAGAACAGGAAATAACTAGATTTCCAATGTTATACTCTTCCTTGGTGGAAGAGTTCTAGTTATCTTCAGCTTTTAACCCCTCCCTTATCTTGGATAGAGTTCTATTCGAGTTAGGAGTCCTTCTCCTTATCACTTATGCAATCTTTTTGTTTAGGAGATATCAGACATAACAACTTAAGCTTATATCCTTTACCTGCATCCTTTATGCTTAAATCTATCTGTGTCTATATATACTGTGTATGGACTTGGTTCATGCTTGAGTTCCTTTATCAATCATCAAAACAAACTTTACTTGGGCCAACAGTAACTATAAGTAGTTTCATGCAAAGCATCAAGAAGCCGCAGAGAAGAAGCTTCTTTAGTCTTTAATTAATAAAAGATACAAAATAGAAGAAAGAATTAAATAACCCAATATGATCCGTTCATCACATAAATATGAATTTTATTTGTTGATGTAGAGGCAAACATTATTTGAAATCAATTTTGATTTCTACAATCGTTGCATGTAGGGGTGAATGGTGTCAAGAAAAAGAATCAAACCAAACCAATAACACTAACAACAACAACAACAACAAATCCAGTGTAATCCCACGAACGGGATCTGGGAGGGTAGTGTGTTATGTAGACCTTACCCCTATCTTGAAAAGTTAGAGAGGTTGTTTCTGATAGGCGCTCGACTCGCGGATTGATATAAAAAGAACCAGTAGCACTGGAAAGTAACATCAACAAGATAACAAGAACACCAAAGTGAAAGAAACAACATGCATTAATAGAAAATGTCAAAAAATAAGAAAGTACAAGACTAACACTAATACTACTAATTTGGACAAGGAAAACGCATGATTTACTACTAAACCATAATTTTCGACCTCCACATCTTTCTATCGAGGGTCATGTCCTCGGTAAGCTGAAGCGGCTTCATGTCCTTCCTAATCACCTCTCCTCAATGCTTCTTTGACCTACCTCTACCTCTCCTCAAACCCACCAAGGCCAACCTCTTAGACCTCCTCACTGTGGCATCAGCCCCTCTTCTCTTCACATGCCCAAACTATCTAAGTCTCTCTTCTCACATCTTTTCCTCCAAAGAGGCCACACCCACCTTGTCCCAAATAACTTAATTCCTAACCTTATCTAACCTGGTATGTCCAAACATCCATCTCAACATCTTCATTTTTGATACCTTCATTTTTTGTACATGGGAGATCTTAACTGGCCAACACTCGCCCCATATAACATAGTTGTTCTAACTACCACTTCGTTTTCACTCATCCACCTCGCTCTGGTACAATGAGTAACATCCTCGTCAATCTCTCTATTATTTTGAATTACTGATTCAAGGTACTTAAAACTTCCTTTTTTGGGGATGACTTGTGTATCAAGCCTTAAGTCCATATCCGCTTTATGAGATACATCACTGAACTTGCACTCCAAGTGTTCAGTCTTGGTCCTGCTCAACTTGAAACCTTTAGACTACAGAGTCTGTCTCCAAACCTCTAATCTCGCGTTCACCTCAACTCGCGTCTCGTCAATCAATACAATATCGTCTACAAGTAACATATACCATGACACATCTCCTTGAATATGACGTGTCAATGCGTCCATCGCCAAGATAAATAAAAATGGGCTCACGACAAAAAAGTATTCGGAGTCTCCTCTCATTATGCTCACTCAGGTCTTAACTCCAGCATACATGTTCTTTATCACTCTAGTATAAGTCACTCGAACACCTCGAGCCTCCAAACATCTCCATGAACCTCCTTTGGGATTTGTCATATATTTTTTCTAGGTCAATGAACACCATATATAAGTTTTGCTTCCTCTTTCTATATTGCTCCACCAATCTCCTAACAAGGTGAATAGCTTCCTTAGTTTAACGTCCTGGCATGAATCCGAATTGGTTGTTGGAAATAGACACACTCCTCCTCATCCTCACTTCCACCACCCTCTCCCAAATTTTTATAGTATGGCTTAGCAACAGCGGCGTACGTAGAAGTTTTTGTAAGCGATGTCACCATTATACGTGAAAAATAAATAAATTATAAAAATATCATATTTTAAAAAAAAACCCAAAAAAAATACAACTTACAAAGGAAGCAACAACATTCCTTCAATTAAGAAAAGTATTCTGCTGATGTCTTCAGTTATAACTTATGATCCACTGATTCCGTGCTTTGATAAGGTCCAACAGGTTAGCAGTTCAAACCCCACTTGGCACGTATTGTTTTTAGATGAGGTACAAAAGTATTAAAACACAAAATGTGGCTACGAAAGGTTCGAACTCGCAACCTCCAATAGCAATCCTCAACTTCTAACCGGATAAGCTACAGAACTCTTCGTGACCAGCGGTGTCACTTTATTTCTTTTTATGTTACTTGTTTCTTCATTTGAATTACATACAAATAATTAGTAAAGATTTTCAACGAAGCGGTGTCACGTGACACCGCCTGGGATAAGGTGGATCCACCCCTGCTTATCAGTTTTAAACCCCTATATTGTTGTAATTTTTTTATATCACCCTTGTTCTTATACAACGCAATCATCATATTCCACTTTCACTCTTTGAGCATCTTCTTTGTCATAAAAATGACATTAAACAACCTAGTAAGCTACTCCAAGTTGGCCCTTCTCGCGTTCCTCCAAAACTCCACCAGGATTTTGTCTGGTCCCGTTGCTCTTCCCTTGCTCATCTTACACACAACCCTCTCGACCTCTAACTATTGTACGAGTGCTCCAACTCATCCAGCACAATATTCTTATCCCCGTCTTCGTTCAAGTTTTTATAGAAGTACGTCTGCAATCTTCATCTAATATGTGCCTCTTCCATTAAACTTTGCCTTCCTCGTCTTTGATGCACTTCGCTTGGTCCAGGTCTCGGGCCTTCTTTTCTCTCACCTTGGCGAGCCTGAACAACTTCTTTTCCCCGTTTTTTGTCTTTAATTTCTTCACACATACGTCCAGACACTATAGTCTTAGCCGTCGTAACCGCTAACTTCGCCTCCTTAACCATCTTATACCACTCCCTATTCGTCCTCTTCTCCTTCTCGTCTATGCTCTCCACTAACTTCAAATACGTCGCTTTTTAGTTTTCACTTTTCCTTTGACCTCTTCATTCCATCACCAATCACTTTTATGACTACCATAGTAACCCTTCGAGATCCCTAAAACTTTTTTGGCATCTTCCCTTTTGCAATTCATTGTCGTGGTCAACGTACCTCTCACGTCCCCGCTACTCCTCTAGGCCCTCATAGCCAGTAACTCCTCCTCCAACTCCTGAATTTTGTCCTTAGACAGGGTTCCCCACTTGATCTTGGATTGATCATACACCGTCCTCTTTTACCTCTTCCTCGCGATAGCTAAATCCATTACCAAGAGCCTATCTTGAGTCGTAAGATTCTCACTCGGAATTAAAAAACCATTTTAGAAGACAACATGTGTTTGGTTTGAGTTTTTTTTTTTTTTTTTTTGGACCCAAAATATCGAATCAAAGACATATATATATAAACAATTTAAAATTATAAATATTTTTTCTTTAAAAATTAGCCTAGACACATTTCTGGTTTTGAACATAATTATCTACCTAATTCTAATGTGTATGATCAATTGCTTAATTAGCAAGTGTTATTTAATACTTCTTCTATTCTTTCATTTTCACAAGTTAATATATTTATTAAGCACATATATCTTTTATGATTCTGAGATATCTGTACCCACAATTCTTTAGAAGTAAATAAAGCATGTTGCACCCAAAGGTGTGGCTTAGCGGTCAATGAAGTGA
Source organism: Nicotiana attenuata (assembly GCF_001879085.1). NCBI lineage: Eukaryota > Viridiplantae > Streptophyta > Magnoliopsida > Solanales > Solanaceae > Nicotiana > Nicotiana attenuata. The sequence continues at coordinate 708,549 of NW_017670347.1, forward strand.
GGTGAGAAAAGATCTCACGTTCAACTCTCAGTGGAGGCAAAATTATTATGTGATTTCTTTCAAACCTTGGTGGGTAGAGTTACCTTGTACCTATTATTAGGGGGAAATAGCAGGTATCCCGTGGAAAGCATAGCATTGTACTAGGTTTGCATTCATATCAAAACGTTTTTGGGAGTCATTTGTTATTCTTTCTAATAATTAAAATTTAGTTAGGCTTGAAAGTATATATGAGTGGAACTGTGGAAGTTAAATTAATGAAAGGGGATAATTATGACGTGTTAGGGAGAAAATTATCATGAATATGAATTTCATGTGCCAAGAAAACAACCGAGAAAAAACCGAAAAAATTGAACTGAAAAAATCGCAGCTAAAAAGCATGCTAATTTAGCTCTATTGGTGTTTATATGAACAACATTAGCCTGCTCAACTTTTTATAACATCTCTTGCTTTGATATAAAGGATGCTTTCAAATCGCCTCTGTATGTGAATTAGCTTGCCATGACCCTAATCAAGAAGCACTGGCAAAAAAGGATGTTAAAGTTTCCCCGGTCCACAAGTTTCATCGACTAGATTTCATTGGTTTGTTCTTACATTTGCCTTTCTGGTTGTTCATCATTTGTCGTCATCTCTGTTGTTACAGTTATTAAAATTTCACTTCAAAGTAAATTTCCACATGCTATAAGTAAACTTCAACTGAATAGAAAACAAGAAATAAATCTGTTCTTCATTGATCAAAATTTAGAACTAACTTGAGTTTGGACCCGCGTAGAGAGCATTAGTAAGCTGTCGTTCGTTTCTTCACTGTTTAATCCAACAGACTTTGCATGCCGAGAATAAATTTCTCTATACACTTGTTCAAAAATGCCATGTTTTCAACCCAGTTCCAATATCTCCATTCAGTACTACCAGTAGTTTGTCCTACTATTCACGATTTCTCATTAATTACAGTGTCAATTGTACAGAATATTCTTTGGGATCGCAACTATACTCCAATATAATCTCCCTAGTTGGCTAATAAAGAAGGGAAAGGAAAAGAAAAGTTACAAGTTCTGCGGCTTAATTATACTCCATTTTATCACCGTTCAGGTCACACAACATGTTTGGTGTTCTTCCCGGATACAACAGTTGATATGAGTTAATATGCTATAACCTCAGTGAGAGAATTACCATGAGAACTTGTGCTTCTAGGGACAAGGAAACTGGATGCTTTTATTTCCATTATAAGAGTGTTCTAATTTGTTCCATTGATGGCTTTTTCAAGCATTCAGGTTTATCTTCATGATACTGGCTAGTATTTACTCCTGAAATTCATGTAGATACGCTATTGTTAATTAGAAGAAAATATTGAACAGGAAGAGGTCTAAGTTAGTTTTCAGAAGAAGCTTATGGGATACTCTGATAACAGGTCACTCGAATGTGCCGCATGCTTATCGCTTTTTGAGAATGGAGACGAGGGGAGAAAGCTGCAAAGTATTTGCAAGCATATCTTCTATGAAAGCTGCTTAACAAAATAGCTAATGCGGAGGGAGGGTGTGTGAGGGGTAGGAAAGCAACTAACTTTGACGAGTGTGGCTATATCAGAGTAAATGTTGGAGCAGTATTTTAAACTAGAAGGATGGAAAGAATATAGCTTTGAGAAACTAGCTCTTCTCTCGATATCTGGATTGAAGAAGGTAAATTGCCTTTCAAAGTATCATAATTGATGATGCTCAGAAACGGAAAAACAATCAGAGGTATGAGGATCTTGAAAGCGTTTTAAGACTTTCAAGAATGTTCAACTAAGGGGAGGGGGGGGGGGGGGAGTGTTTCCCCAGGTTCAAATCGTCCGCAATGATTAACAAACTATAAAGTTGTTTAACTTCAAATAAATAGATCAAAGTTCACTAAATAGGTCCTTTATATCTTGTTCAACCAAACCCAGAACGATAGATATATTAACAAAGGGAAAACAGAAATCAAACTAATTTTCACCACAATTATCAAGAGAGCTGCTTTTTCCTAAAAAATTTCACAACGTGTAAGCTGTCACAGACAACTAAAATCTGCAGCGATGTCAAACATTCTTAATATGTCCTTATCTTCAGATTCACAAACATTCTTATTATGGCCTTTACTTTAGATTCCAGCACTGTAAGCCTCAATATCATAACTGCTAAAACTTTTGAGGTAAACAAACAACTTAGACCTCTTTCTTCCAAGAAAAGAGCCAAAAGGGGAACCATTTCACATTCATAGACCTTGATGCAACTGACAAAGCTAGGTAGCAAAAGACAACACTTCATAAGGATAATTATTTAGATTGTGCTCATCTTAATAGGTCAAGGAAAACAAGTGTTGCGAGGAAATCTCAATGCATATGTAAAACATCTAAACTGCAACAAACAAAAGCTCATGAGGAACCACGCTACCATAAAATTCAGTATGCCATAAGGTTAAGTTCAACAAAACAGAAACTTGCCATGCAGAGAAGCTAAAAGTTCAAGATTGCATAAGCAGTTTGAATTTCCTGAGACAGAAAACTACTTGCAGTGAGGTCATGGAAAGCTCACTTCTGGAAGATAAATACAGGATTGGCAGAGTATCTTGCACAACCTAACAATTTCTCAGCCAACTGAGATAAAAGTAGGGACTCACAGTTCATTGAACATCTCCTGCACCTTCTTCTCTCTGATGTGATAATGAACTTCTCCAAAACCGTTGCAATCTTCAACAGGAATTTTGAAAGTTCGAAAAGCTTTTTAAATTGGCATGCGAAATTATACTTCAAGCACACCTCGACGGAGATGCCAATCTTAACAATCTTGAGGTTGGGAAACTGAAAGCTTGAAATCCTTCTCACAATATTAGCATTATCTACTTTGCCCAAATATCTTGACTCAAAGCGGCAGGGGGAACCAAACTGGAGACAGAAAATATAATCAGGATCAAATGCAGGTCAGCCTAATGAAATTGCAGAAAGGTACAAAAATTGATTTCAGAGTAGAAGTGTCTGGTACATAGAAATTTCAGAACCAACGAACCCTAATGGTACATGGAAAATGATTAAGAGGATTGTTCCTATCATAAGATTCATCGAGCACGTAACTAAAGCAAAGAGTGATAGCGCAGAGCTCATTTTCCTCAAAGAAAGCAACAACACCGACCATATTAATGTGAGACTTTATAGTTACAAAAGCAAGCTTCTTATTGATAGTTACAGATATAACCTCTTTGGGTTGTTTTTTTTTTTTTTAGGGGGGGTGGGGGGGGGGGTGGGGGGGTTCATCAAATGAATAAACTAAGAAGAAGAAGATTCCAGGAAGTTACATCCGTAATCGCGATATCTATGTTGAGTGTCTCCACATTAGGTGACGCTCGCAAAAGGCCAGCTAGTCCATGCAAATTAAAGTTTCCTATATGCAACTCTAGTGTAAGATATTTGCATTTCAGGTCTGGAATCAGCACCCATGGCACCCCTTCAAACTGCGAGGCACACAGGACCTGGTGCAGTAAAACAAATGAATCCAATAAAGAATGGAGAAAGCATTAACAACAAATACAAAGTACTCAACAATAGAGAGATAGCGTCGTGACAAATGTAAAAACTTTATGCATCAATGTAAAAATATCTTGGCTGGTGTAATCAAGAAGCATCACTGGTAAAAGGCCCAGAAGGCCGCAACTTTCTGCAATTAATCCAGTTGCGCCTATAAACAAGTAAAGACCACTCCCCAAGCCGAGCTTGCATTCTCAAACATATCTCCATTATTAAAGAAAGTAGAAAGAGTTTAAGAAGTTGAAATTACCATCTATATCTCAGGTAGTTAAAACTTTTTATCAGTTCAGTGTTTAGAAAAAGAATTCCATTTAGAAAATCTAAGAATGAATAGTTGTTTCTGAAATTTGTGCAAAGGTTCTCAATGTATAATGTTTACATTCAATAACGACTACTAAACATCAATAGAGAAAATAAGGACTTTCGAGTTAAAAAGAAACCTCTCTGAAGCAAGTTCCAATTGATAGCTCGGTTGCATAACTCAACTTATGAAGATAATCTTGCACAAGTGTCCTAAAGGCTTGATGATAATCACCACAAGTGACTTCCTCAACATCATTATCATACTCACCAGACTGGATGCTTTTGATACATGTAATGTTGAAAGTAAGCTTAGCATTAACTAAGGAAGACACATTTACAAGCCTACACATGAGATTATAAAGATTTCCCGAAATCTCCAAATGCTGAAGATACGGGGCCGTAATTTCCAAAGAAGTGTCATTTTCGAAATCAGGCCGCCAATGGCCTGCCAATGTTAGTCTCTTCAAATTTGAAGAAGTAATTTCAAGACGACGAAAACCCCGAAAGAAGAACAACTCCAGTGTCTCCATAGCAGGACAACCTGACAGTAAGTTCACAATATCGGCATCGTCTAAACTGATTAGGTCCAGCTTTAAGCTCTTAAGAGAGTTCCAAGCAATGGCCAGTCTTTTATCAAACACCCAGTGGCTCAAATTCAATGTAATTAATGACGAGCAAGTGCCCATAGATAGAGGCAATTTGTAAGTGAATTCTTCATCATCTGAACACAATATAACATCTTCCACTTTTCTTTCTACAGCAAAGCCAATCCATCGGATGGTTTCCAACTCAAAGTTCCATCGAGTCATGTAATCAAAATTGAGTTGGAATTTTTTGATGTTGGAACAAGTGCAATGAGTTAAAACGTGGTCCACAAAGTATATGAAGTTTTCTGTCCTGTAATCACTATTAATGAAAAGGAAGTTATAAATTGAATACCAGAGATAACACCACCGTTTTGAGAGAACACATGATGCGACGGCATCTTTGGTGGGCAAAAGAGAGAGAATTTGTACGAGGAGTGCGTCCGGCAACTCACTGACACGGTCTAGGGTTTCTTCAACTCCACTGACTCCGCCCTTTTGTTTCTTCGACATTGAATCTCTCAAATTACTACTTCTAGAATCACCATCTTTGAGTGAATCCATAATTTCCCAAGGGAGATGTCACGATATGAACTAGCAAGAAGCTCAAATCGCGAAGAACAGAGAAAAAAAAGAAGAGGAGAGAATTAGGCATGAATAGGGGTGTAAATGGATATTTAAAGACGGGAAAAGGCTCAAAATTGCCCTCGTGGTCTTTGAAATGGCTATTCTATACCCTCCCTTTGAAAATGAGCTCAGGTATAAACTTGCCGTTAAATAAATGGTCCATTACTATCCTTCTCGAATAATGGCTCCATTTTGGGCCCTTTATTTTTCCTCGAAAATTTCACATTACGACACGTGTCCTCCAAAATTATCATCAATTTTTTTTTACATGCCTGAATCGTGCAGCGGACTCAACCTTAGGAAGAGTGGGCGCTAATACTTTTACCCAATAGTGGTATCGGGGTCAATTTCCACAGGGAGCTAGAAAGGGAGTTGGATATTTGCTTAGCCTAGAAATACGTGTTTGCTTCTAATTGATCTTCTATCATTTTTGGGTTTTTATGATTATCAACTACAATTTAACAACTACTAATTATAACTTAATTATGCTAAGATATTAATTCTAGGTTGTATGCAAGATAGAGAAAGGCACTAGGGTCGTGGCATTTACCTAGGTGGTCAACTAACGGGTAGAGATTCCTAATACAAGAATGATGATTATGGGGCTTATGCTATAACCGTTGCACGATTGCACTCACTCTCACACCTCTCGGTAGAAAGAGTGATTTTGCCCAATTGACTCTCTCGAGACCAATTGGGTAGGCTAATCAAGCCCAAGCAACGTAGGGTTCAAGTTGGGTAATTACTCTCTCGAGGTTTTACCCGTTAATTGGGACTACCATTCTCATGGGTCCATCCCAATTCCTTGTTGGGTTAATTTTGGAGTCATAGACACTCTTTCTCAAGAAGAGTCAAGACCCACTAAGCTAGACTTAGTGTTTGTAACCACCAAATCCTAGTTAAAACATAAAATTAACCCAAATATCAAACACCCAACATCATTCAAGCATTAAACAATCACACCCATTAATTACCCACACTAGGGTTTTGCCACAACCCTAGCTAATGGGTTTAGCTAGCCATAATAGCAACAGAAATTGAAGAAGTAGTAGATAAAATCAACATATTAATTAAATAGAATGTTAATCTACAAGAATCCACGATAAAACAAGATGAAAATGCCCAAAATAGGCTAAAACTTGAGTCTCGCGAGTGCTGCTGCTATCTGATATCTAAAACTTGACCTAGAAATAATAAAATATTCTATTAATACTACGCTTGAAAAAACTGGACAAAAATACCCTTGCGGGGCTGGCGCGGACCGCGCAGAAATGCAGCGCGGCCGCGTAGGGGTCTTGGCCTTCGATCATTCACTTCTGAAGCTGGGGACGCGGACCGCACAAAGAGGTAGCGCGGCCGCGCAGGCTAATGGGCGCAAACCGCACAACAATGAAGCGCGACCGCGTGGACACCAGCGCTGACCGCGTAGAAAGGAGAGCTGACCGCGCATGGAAACCCCTGAAATGGATGCTCTCTGAATCTCCTAGCGCGGCCGCGCAGCAAATCAGTGCGGTCCGCGCTAGGTCTTCTTGTCCCTACTTCAATGATTTTTAACACTTGAGCAGGTTTCACTCCGTTTCGAGCCGATTTTTGACTTTTGTCATCTTGTCGCTCAAACCTGCAATCAAGCGCACTTTATAAGCATTCTGGGTCTATTTTATGACAATTCATACATAAAGCATAGGCAAGTATGGGCGTAAAACGTGTTAAAATCACAGTTATCAATTCCCCCTCACTTATTTTACCTATCTTTCCCACCCCTTTTACCCTATCGGTATCAAACTCCCACAATACTTTACCATAAAAATTATCATTCATTAATTTTTCATTTTGTCGGAGCAGAGTTACTTTATCTTGATAATTAATGAGACTTAAATATTTGCAAGTGAAATTGCGTGTAATGTAATTCAACTGGGCATAATGGAAGTAAATGAGGGTTTTAGGCAGAGAAGGGTGATCGTTGGCGGTGTTGGATTTAGCTTTTATAATCAAAGTGTACTATCACACCAGTCCTCTCCATCTCGAAGAACGTAAGATTGAGAATAATGAAATCATCATTTACATGTCGATCAGATATTTTTTTATTGGGTTAAATTTTATACTAGAGGAGTGCCTGTAGCGTATATTAGAGTGATTTAGCACATGTATGATGGAGCTAAGACACGAGTTAGACAGCATGTGGAGACTCGGATTTCTTTCCAGTTGAGATGGGGTTGCATCAGGGATCAGCACTTAGCCCGTTTTTGTTTTCCCTGGCATTGGATTCTTTGACACGTCACATTCAGGGGGAGGTGCCTTGGTGCTTGCTATTTGCGGATGACATAGTCCTGATTGATGAGACGCGAGGTGGCGTTAACGAGAGGCTGGAGGTCTGGAGACATAGCCTGGAGTCAAAGGGTTTCAAGTTAAGCAGGACCAAGACAGAATACTTAGAGTGCAAGTTCAGCGGTGTTACCCAGGAGGCGGACGGGGATGTGAAACTCGATATGCAAGTCATTTCCAAGAGAGCAAGTTTCAAGTATTTGGGATCTATAATCCAGAAGGATGGGGAGATAGATGAGGATGTCACACACCGTATCGGAGCAGGGTGGATGAAGTGGAGGCTCGCTTCCGGTGTCTTTTGTGATAAGAATGTGCCGTTGAGACTTAAGGGTAAGTTCTACAAGGTAGTTGTTAGACCGACTATGTTGTATGGGGCTGAGTGTTGGCCAGTCAAAACCTCTCATGTCCAGCAGATCCGGGTAGCGGAAATGAGAATGTTGAGATGGATGTGTGGGCATACTAGGTTGGATAGAATTAGGAATGAAGTTATTCGAGACAAGGTGGGAGTGGCCCCTGTGGAGGCAAAGATGCGTGAGGCAAGGTTGAGGTGGTTCGGGCATGTTAAGAGGAGAAGCGCAGATGCCCCTGTCAGGAGATGTGAGAGGTTGGCCTTAGGAGGTGTGAGGAGGGGTAGAGGTAGGCCAATGAAGTCTTGGGGAGAGGTGATCAGGCGGGACATGACGCTACTTGAGCTAACCGAGGACATGACTCTTTATAGATGGGTGTGGAGGTCGAAGATTAGGGTAGAACGTTAGTAGGTAGTCGTGCATCTCCCTCTGTCTTCTCTAGCTCAATAGTATTAGCGCTAGTTTGGTACCCTTTTTCTCCTTAGTTTTCTATATTCGCATGTCTTGTTTCGTTGTTACTCGCCATTGGTAATTCTGTAGTTTTCTGCCTTGGAATTAGTTTTCTAAATATGTTATCTTGCTGCTACTTGTTATCATTACCCCTTTCATATTATCTGTTGCTATCTCCGATTTAGTTTTCTAATTATTATTTTGCTATTACTTGCTACCAGGACTTCTCTCACCTTCTTTAGCCGAGGGTCTATCGGAAACAGTCTCTCTGCCCTTCCAGGGTAGGGGTAAGGCTGCGTACATCCTACCCTCCCCAGACTCCACTTGTGGGACCACACTAGGTTGTTGTTGTTGTTGTTGTTGTATTACTTTTTTACTTTCTAAATTTTTTGATTACTAATGAATTTAGTCATGGTAATAAATTTTAACAACGCAATCATCATCTATGTATTACTAATGAATGGTAATTTTTATGGTGAAATATTGTTGGAATCTGATGCGGATGGGGTAAAGGGGGTGGGAAAGATGGTAAAATAAGTGAGGGGGCATGTAAAAAAATTAAGGGTGATTTTGGAGGACAGGTGTCAATGTGAATTTTTTGAGGAAAAACAAAGGCCCAAAAGGAGTCGTTAGTCGAGAAGGGTACCAGTGGACCACTTGTTTAACGGCAAGGTTACACATGACCTCATTTTCAAACGGAGGGTACATATAATTCATTTCGAAAACCACGAGGGAAGTTTTGAGCCTTTTCCCATTTAAAAACCGATTAAACCAATTGAAATGTACCGTATATTTTTAGGCTTCTTTTTTTAAAAACTGTACATTTTTATATAAATCTATAACCGCACCAATAATTAGGTTAGGTTTTTATTTTATGAAAATAAACCGTAAAATACCGAACCGTACCAGATAAATTTACATGTGAAAATATTTATATATTAAGTTCAAAAATAATAAAGCATTGCAATTTTTCTTGATGAAAACAGTTACAAGCCAATAAATAATTAAACTCAAAATCCTAATTCTCAAACCTATTATGTCACACCTACTAAAACTAAATTATTTCTAGCATATTTATTAGCAAGACACAAAGTATTATAGCGATTATGACTTATGAGCAGCAAACTATAATGTATTGAATATGTTTCATTTCTTATGATTTTATATTTATCTTTTTGAATATTTAATCTTCTATAGACTTTATTCTTGAGTCTCAACTTGATTAACATCTTTTCACTCGTGTGATTTATATTTTCTTTGTATTTTCTTAGCTTCTTTTACGTTGTTGTAGAATAGCTGATAGATCTATACTCTATCCATCTTTTTTGTTTTCTTAATTCATCCATTTAAACAGTAAAAATATTTGGAGAGTTTTGCTAAGTCCTATAAAAGTACGTATGTTATTGCATTTTTCTTCTACTAGTGACTTTCAAATGATATTTAAAAAAATACGGAAAATTAACCGAACCGTACATATACAGAAGAGAAACCGGCATGATTGGGACGGTTTCGAAAAGTCTAATTTTGATTATACATAATAGAATAACCGAAAAATTAGTACGGTATATATTTTATAAAATAACAAGCCGAACCGTACCATTACACCCCTAGGCATGAGTACAAACACCAGCTTATAAGGAAAAAAACACCACAACTTGGAATGTGACACATAACTTGTTAGAAAGATGAGAAAAATAAATAGAACAGACCTGCAATAATAAAAGGGAAAAAGATAATTTTGATCCTTGAATTATTGCATTATTTCAATTTTGGTCCTTATAGTATTTGGATAAGCACATTAGACCTTCAATTTTATTTATTTTTAAAAGGTTCTCTATAGAATTCTCTCGGCGCATGTTTAGCGTGAGTGCTATAATACACCTCGTCGGTTATAATACACTGCGTGAGTGTTATAAAACACTACGTGAGTGCTATAATACACCGCGTGAGTGGGCAGCGGAGGCATTCATGAAGGGTCTACGTCTATCATAATGTTGGTTATTTTGTGATTAACTTCAAAAGTGAAGAGGATAGGAATGTGGCACTGCACTCGGGGCTGTATGGGGTGAAATTGGTTGATAATAAGTGGTCGAATAATAGTGAGTGACACGTGGAACCGAATACAAATAAAAAGTGAGTCAACAAATAACTAGCACCGGGTGCGAAGTGTGTGACCGGTGCTGGATGGATCCCGAAGGAAGTATAGCCGACAATAAAGATTCAACGGTTTGACATCAGATGACATTTAATGAGCAACCATTATAAAGAATATCTGCATTCAAAGCTAGCCGTTATGCACCTATCAATGATGATTTTATTCTCATTCAAGAGGAGCTTGACTTTAGGATCTTCTCTCCCTAAGTAAGGATATAAATAGCAGGATTAACAAGCATTGTAAGGACACAAAACATTCTGCAAACAAAAGCTATATTCTATTATCTTGTTACGCTCAGTTAGAACCCCTAAACGTTACTTTTAATTTTGTCCTTGGAAAGGCTAAATTCTGAGTCAGGCTTGTCATTTCCTTTAATTTCAGTCGTTAATCTTATTTTTGTTCTTATTTATTTATCCTTTTTGGATCAAATCAATTCGCTTGTCTATAAACCACGCTATAAATTTAACTGTATCGTTTTACGGGTAAACAGTTTGGCACCCACCGTGGGACATAGACAGCTGCGTAATTGCTTTGATCCATTCGTTTGTTACTAAGAAAGTTTTGACTCTTTCCTTAGTAAAAATTAGATAAAGCAGCCAATGATGTCTACACCGCTTACAACGTTGGAGCACATGATGAATGGGAAGATGCGTCCCAGCTTGATGACTCAATCAGGAGACCCACAATAAAGGGGATGAAAAAAAAACCCGATTCGTGAAAGTCAGTACCCTCGTCATGTGTGGGGCCAAACTCCTAATGATGTGGAGGATGAACACGTTGTTGAAACGATCAAACTCCTGAGAGAACAGCAAAGAGCAATCATGGATCACCTCTTAAGGCAAGATCGGATGATGACAGTGTTAAAACAAGCATTGTTTGGTGCTTCCAATAATGCAAATGGAAGGGCCCCGATTCCTCCAGTGCTCCCGCAAATCAAACCACTCAGAGAACCAATAACAATACCCCAAGGGATGAAGTCAGTTTCGATGAAGCAGGGGGGACCGAAAGCGAATCTGGGAACAACAACTTGAATGATCCTTTAAAAATTGAGCTCATGAGATTCATGAGGGAGATGAATGAAAGAATGGTACAGAACGCAAAAGAGCTTCTTGCTCGGATGGATCAAATCCAAGCGCGTCGCCGGTGTTAAAAGGAGCACATTCGAGGAAGTATACACAGCTACCGTTTAAACCAAGCGTGGCACTGGAGTTGATCCCGAAGAGGTTTAAGATGCCAGATATTCCAAAATATGATGGGACATTGGATCCGCAGGAGCACATCATGACTTACACCACGACAATGAAAAGAATCAACTTGGCTTAGCATGAGATCGAGTCGGTTTTGTTGAAAAAATTCAGTGAAATCCACACGAAGGGTGCGCTGACATGGTATTCTCTCTTACCCGAGCATTCAATCGATTCTTTTGAAATGCTTGTAGATTCGGTCGTGAAAGCTCATGCTGGATCAAGAAAGGTCAATGCTAGAAGGGCGGATATATTTAGAATTTCGCAAGGAGAATTCAAGCTGTTACTGGAATTCGTAATCCGATTTTAGAAGGAAAGGATGTTGCTGCCAGCGGTTCTGGATGAGTGGGCAGTGGAGGCATTCATGAAGGGTCTCAATCGGCTGAGTTCCGATTCCTCTCAAAAATTGAAAGAGAGCTTGCTCGCATTTTAGGCAACCACATAGGCAGATGTCCACAATCGCTACGAGTCAAAGATATGAATAGAATATGATCAACTTGGCTCTTTGGCGTCCTCCAAGGGACGAGGTCACGATAAAAATCAGGATAAGTTTTAAAATGACTTTGATGCAGATCGGAGGTCCTCTAGGGGTCCTTTTCTACCATAAGAAAGGACCAATGACCGTAACAGTCAAGGATTCCAATCATCAGATAGGATCGTTTTCGACAGAAGGACGGATCATGGCCGGAATAACAGATCATTGTAAGAGAAAGAGGTACCAGGTTCCCGAGATCCCGTATATCCCAAGTTATCAGATTATAACTTTAACATCAGCCTGGTAGAATTAGCGTCGACAATGAGGAATATCAAAGAATCGTGGTTTTTGAAACCAATCTGATCGGGTCCTAGCAAAAGGGATCCTAATCTCTGGTGTAAATTCCATGGGACTCACGGCCATAGAATTGGGGACTGCCAATATCATCGTGAGGGAGTGGCGACGTTGTTGATGAATGGCCATCTTAGAGAATTTTTAAGTGAACACACTAAAAAAAATTTATGGTCGAAGCCGGGAAAATGCAGAACCATCAAAGACAGTAGCAGGGTCACCTCGGATGACAATCAATATGATCTTTGGAGGAACGAGGTCAATAGGGTGACATTTTTGGCAGTAAAAAGACAAAAATATCGGTGACTTATGGCAAGAGAATCCGAGAAGTCGTAGAAGGTGGCATTACTTTCACGGAGGAAGATGCTGATAGGCTCCTTCTTCCTCACAATGATGCCTTGATAATTTTTTTTAATGTTTAGCGTATTTTGGTTGATCTAGGAAGTTCAGCCAACATCATACAATGGAGGGTTCTGGAACAAGCAAAGTTGACCGGGAACATCATTCCAGTGACAAAACTTAGACGACTTCAACCTAACAAGTGTCACAATCCAATGAGAAATTTTGTTGCCCACACAAGCCGAAGGGGTAACGAAGACCACTTTGTTCGAAGTGGTAGACAGCGACATGGGTTATAATGTGATCCTCGAAAGGACGTGGATACACGAGATGAAGGTTGTGCCCTCGAACTATCACCAATTGTTAAAATTTTCGACACCGGAAGGGATCAAACAGATAAGAGGAGACCAAGCGGCAGCAAGGGAGATGAACTATATAACCATTTCCAGCTACAAGGACAAAGAATACAACAAATAGCAATTACAGAAACCGGTGACTTCTCCCACCCCATTCTTCGAAGATGGTAAAAATGAGGAGTCATCAGAATTAAATTAGGTGTCGAGATCTTTTTGGGTACTGTACAAATCAACCGCGAAGGAACTCAAATAAGTGGCTTTGTTCAAGGAATTTTTGGGAAGGACATTCCACTTAGGAATGGGGTTGAGTCCAAAAATCAGGTTAAAACTTATAGAATTCCTTAATAACATTGATTTTTTTGCATGGCTGCATTCGAATATGACAGGTATTCCATTGGAGGTGGTGGTCCACAAACTAATTCTGGATCCAACCTTCCCTCCGGTAAGGCAGAAGAAACAAGCGATAGCAGAGGTTAGAAATAGGTTTGTTAAAGAAGAGGTAACTCGACTACTTAATATCGGTTCAATTCGAGAGGTAAAATATCTAGATTTGCTTGCTAACATAGTAGTGGTGCCTAAAAAATAACAAATTTAGGATGTGTGTAGACTATAAGGATTTGAATAAGGTGTGTTCCAAAGACTCTTTCCCATTGTCAAACATTGATCAAATGATTGATGCTATGGCCGGGCACGAGTTAATGAGTTTTCTTAATGCTTATTCCTGGTATAATCAAATTTGGATGAACCCGAAAGATCAAGAAAAACCTCTTTCATCACGAAATTCGGCACATATTGCTATAATGTGATGCCTTTTGGGCTTAAAAACGCTGGAGCCACTTATCAGAGGCTCGTTAATAAGATGTTTGAAAAGAAGATAGGTAAAATGATAGAAGTATATATTGATGACATGTTAGTTAAGTTTTTAAATGTAGGAGATCATCTGAGACATATCCAAGAGACATTCGACATCCTGATGAAGTACAACATGAAGCTCAACCCAGAGAAGTGTGCCTTCGGGGTTGACTATAGTAAATTCTTGGGGTTTCTAGTCTCGCAAAAAGAGATCGAAGTATATCCTAATAAAATCAAAGCCATCCAGGATGTCCTGGACTAGTTAACAAGTGTGAAAGAAATACAGAGGCTGACCGGTTGGTTGCCAAAACTCAGCAGATTCATCTCAAGGTCCTCGAAAAAATTCCACCACTTCTTTTAACTTTTGAAAAAGAAGATCGACTTCGTATGGATTCTAGAATGCCAATAGGCACTGAAGGACCTAAAAAGGTACCTATCCAGCCCTCCGTTGTTGTCAAAATTGGGGGAAGGTGAACAACTGCTAATTTATTTAGCGGTCTCGAAAGTAGAGGTAAGTGTCGTTTTAGTCCGAGAAGAAGAAGGTATGCAATTTCCTGCTTATTACGTTAGTAAAATATTATTAGGAGCGGAGATACGTTATTTTCACCTTTTAAAGCTTCATTTATCTCTTGTAGTTGCATCTCGAAAGCTTAGGCCTTACTTTCAGTGTCACCCAATAGTTGTTGTGGCAACCTTTCCTTTAAGGAATGTCCTTCATAAGCCTGAGTTGTAGGTCGTTTGGCCAAATTGGCAGTCGAAGTGAGCGATTTCGACATTAAGTACAAATCCAGGAATGCAATCAAGTCACAAGTTTTGGCCGACAACGTGGAAGATTTCTGGCTGGGACTAATGCCTTTGGCTAGTATCGGGAGCGGTATCGGGAGTTTAGACCTTGTTTATGGATGAAGCCTCCAACGTAAAAGGGTTCGTCCTCGGGGTAGTTCTAATCATTCCCTCGGGAGAAACTCTAAGACAGACCATTATAACTATACCGTTAACTAATAATGAAGCTGAGTATAAGGCTTTGATTGCAGGACTTGAACTAGCTCGGGGACTAGGTCTCGAGGTCATCGAGATAAAGTGCTACTCTGAGTTGGTGGTAAACCAAGTGTATAGAATTTTCGATGCAAAGAAGGAGGGCATGCAATAGTACTTGAACAAGGTTCAAGCATTACTTGCACGATTCAGATAATGGTCAATCGTCCACATTCCGAGGGAGGAAAATGTGAAGCCAAATGCATTGGCTAATTTGGGGTCATCCATAGAGATAAAAGGATTAGATTCCAATATAGTCCTCCAACCGATGCATTCGGCGTTGGATATGGACGACTACTGCAAAGTATTTTAACCAACTTGTTTACCCGTAAAACGGTACAGTTAAATTTGTTACGTGGTTTATAGACAAGCGAACTTACTTGATCTAAATGTTAAAGAAATAAGATAAAAATAAAAACTTAGCAATAAAAATTGAAGAAGATGACAAGCCTGGATTTGAGCGCAATGTCTTCGAGGATAGAAAATCAAAAATGGAAGCTATGTAAAAGAGCAAATAAAGTTGTTTAATTGCGAGAGAAAAATAACATATGTTTTTTCCAAGAATTTCGTGTCTTAAAATGGCTGTTGAGCCTACTATTTATATCTATACCTAGGGGAACAAGATCCTAGGATCAAGCCCTACTTAAATGAAAATAAAAGAATCATTAATGAATATGTAACGGCAGGCTAGGAATGCGAACATTCTCAACGGTTGCCCATTTAATATGAAAGAACATACTCTTATTGAATGCTATCCGATGGCAAATACTCTATCTGCTCTCATTGACTACGCTCTCTTCGGGATTTATCCGATGTCGATTGTAGTTATTGTCCCCGGTACTGGTTGTTACTTGACTCACCTTTTATCTGTCTTCGGGTCCACGTGTCACACTATCATTTGATCATTTATTTTAAACCAATTTTACCTCATACAGATAGTCCCCCTGCTTTCTGGTGACACATCTTTGTGTTACCGGGAAGTTGGTGAAGATCCCTTTCTTGGCGGGAAAGTTCCTGAACAGTTTCTGACGGTTGAAAGGACGCACGTCTTCTCGCATTTAATGCCCTGAACACGTGTTGCCCATGATTCAGCAAATATTCTTGCTAATTTTCAAGGTAATTATGACCATGATTTTACCATCTATATCTTCACTTCTACTCATTACTTAACCTCTTTGCTTCAAAAGTTTTGGTTTTCATAAACCTTTCTTCTCTCTGCATTTACTTTGAATATGCTTAAAATGTTTTCCATCTTCTTCAACATTCTTAGCAAAAAAATTTATTGATACATTATTACCATGGCTTCTTTCACTCCCCTTTTATGAAACTCTGGTCTTCTCTTTGGTGGAGGCCCAAAGAGAAACAAAGACAAAGAAGCTGACTTTGATTTTGAACCTCCCACTGTAAGCACCATCATACCAAAACAACTCAGTAAGGCTCCATCAACGTCTTCACGGACTTGGACCATTAGTAGGTACCCTCCTCCATTCCCCCTTCTAGTATTCCTATTGTGAAGGAGGATTGCAACTGCCCATACCTTGACATCCTCGCACCGGATATGATAGAGCGGGTTACCTTCACCAAGGAAGGTTTTATAAATGTCTATACGTGTCACTTTACCATGGGCCCATTTTCCTCCTGGTCGAATGAAGGGCTCGACCCCATAATTTTGGAATTATGGCACTGATACCATGTTTGCTTAGCACAAGTAGGCCCATCCATATGGCAAATGGTGGCTTGCCTTCACCAATTGTGCACGAAGACTGGGGAAACCCTAACCGTTGTAAACGTGATGAATCTCTACTCCCCTAAAGTTTTCTGTGGGGGAGTAATAAATTTCAGCAGACGTAGCCACCACACTATTCTCACGAGCGTGGATGATGACAATGACTGCGGGTGGATGGAGCGGTTTGCCATAATCGCTACTAGGGACATCATCACGGCCATAACTTCGCCTTTTCCTAAGTTGTGGAACAGCTTTTGTAAGTTTTTGATACATTTCCTTCCTTCGTGAAAAGATTGTTTTCCGCTATTGTTGTCTCCTCATTTCTTTTATTCTAGCTACCCAGTGGGAACCACCACGGGTCCAAGGCCTCGACCAGTGGGTTTAGAAGATTCTGTAAATCACAATACTGAAATACCGTTGGTGGAAGGAAATGGCCCACAAATATGGGTGAAAGGCTAAGAACCATGGTATAGCGAGTGCTTCTTCCTTTTATTTTTGTTTGAACATAGGTAACTTTGCTCCATTTTTGCTTGATTCAGGACTTCCGTAGGGCTTTGTCCCCTGCCCTAGGTTGACGATTTAGCTGACCCCGAGGAGGCCATGAGGGTGCTACAAAGTGCCTTGCTTGAAGCAATGCTCGCAGATCTGCTTCCTGTTAAGGTGCTTCCTCTCGGAGTCCCATGCCAGAGAACAAGCAACCAAAAAGGCAACACTCTTCCTTGGCTGGGACTTAAAGTAAGAAAATAAAAAAGACATCGACCGAGCCGGCCACAGTCACAATGGTCCTTGATGATGAAAGGTAAGCTAGTGATGGAGAGGCTTCCCTTCAAAGGAGGAAAAGATCTTCATCAGCTCAACCGGGGGAGCTTCAAAACCCATCTGCAGGAGAAACCCAAGAGCTTTGGGCCGAGATGGACTTGGTGGATAACGTCGATTCTCACTTTCCAATCCCTATTTCTTCTTGCGGTCCAAGGAGTTCGTACCCTAGGCTTCTTCTGCCTTCGTCCATCGATCAAGCAACAACCAGCAGTGCCCTCACCGCAGCTGCTTCTTATGCTTCCACCACGACAACTTCATGCATTAATTGCATCTCCTCCACCGGTGGCAGATGTTTGAGAGAGAGGTGCTTCTCCCCCCAGGTCTCCCGAACATGGGAATTTGGGGCACAATTATTCACCCCCTTCCCCAAATCTGCAAGGGAGGAGAAGTGCCACTCTTTCGGTTTAAAAGGAGTGTCATCTATTGTCCAAGCCAGTGGAGCATACGAACTATCTGAAGCCGCTGGTTTCAGAAAATATTGGAAGAAGATGCTCTCCCTTTCGGGGGAGTGCTTGTTAAATAATGCTATGCACAATGCGGCAACGGTACAGTACTTGTTTTCTTATCACTTTTTTTCTATTTATCTGTTGCAATGGGATTTCTAACCTTGAATCTTTTTTACAGGCCAACATTCTCGCTTTCGAGGGCCTGCAGAAATTGATCCTAAATAAGTAAGGACTCGCCTCCGTGCGGGATCAATTGTTGGCCGAAAGGAACCAACTTGCTTCACACCTCCCGGTTCTGGAGGTAAAAGCTGCTTAAATGGACGAGCTCGAGGCTCGATTGCAGCAAAGTGAGAAAGAGAAAATGGCCCACAGTCAAGAGGCTGCTCAATTGCACATGATGCTATGCTCACTACTGCCAAGTGTGAGTCGGCCTCGGAGGACCAAATAAATAACTTGAAGGCAGATCTGACCTCTAAAACCGAGGAAGCCAATGCTGCCGAGGAGAAGAAGGCCAAGATAGAGGAGAGGTTTAAGAGAATCATAGAGCAAAATCGGATCCATTTATCTACAACTATGGAATTTGATTCTTGCCACAGTGCCATGAGATCCGAAAGGGATGACCTCCGGGCTGAGGTTCATAGACTTAAAGCAAAGCTCCAGTACAAAGAGGATTCCCTCATGTTTGAGAAGACTTATGCTATATATCATATGAGGAGGAAAACCTTGGAAGAGGCCAAAACGGTCATCGTCGATATTGATGGTTGCATCGGTAAGGCCCGAGAACTGGAGCTAACTGCCCGAGAATATCATCTTGCTCGGCCTGCTACAACCAACTCTTCGAGCACCTGTTCCGAATACTCAAGAACCGAAGGGGAGATTGAAGAAAATGATGATGAAGGTCTAGGCCCCGAACCGGCAGCTGATCCGCCTTCTTCCACCGAGGGAGACGCAGATCCCTCTCTCCCTTTGGACTCCAGCGGTGATAATTCTTAGATTCTTTCTTCCTTTCCTTTTGTCTTTTTGTACTTTGTAATTACGCCAAACGTTTTATAGAGTTTGTCACTTTGATAAATAAAGAAGAATTTTGCTGATGTGTTGTGCAAAATACATTTTCTCTATTAGTTAAAGCTTCGGGTATACTTTCATCCGATAGCTTTTGATTCCGGGCATAAAATCTTCCGGAATCAATCCTTTACTATGAAGGTTTCATAAGAGAGGGCACTCTTATGTTTACAGTGCTCTTGAAGAGGACGTCTCCTATTCATTCGTGCACAAGCATTTGAAGTTTTTGTTAACTTTCAAATAATAAAATTAACTCATCATTTGGACAAGAAACAAGATAAAAATAAAAGGAATTTATTTTATTCCTTCTATATTTAAAAGAACATAAGCATTCATTTGCTAAAGTTAAAACAAAACCGCCAATGCATGTGGCTAACTTGTACAACTTATTTCAATGGGGCTGGTTGTGCAGTCCCCGGTCCTGATGAGGCATTATTGTTCCCGGTTCTAACAGTCCCCGATTTTTGTGGAATTCTTTTATTGTTGTATCTTATACTATCCCCCTAGTGTTCGAATGCAAATTCTGCGAATTGTAATACTGGAAGTCTTGCTTCGTTAGTGGACACAACTTGTGAATGGTTAAATAGTCTTTGGTTCGATGGTTGGCTTTGCTTCCCATCGGTGATTTCCCATTGTGCCAAAGATTATTTAACCATCCCCATAGCAGTTTATCATTTATGTGGAGATTTCAGTGCCTTGTCATTTAAAGGTCTTATCCTTGCCGATGACACTCCTTTCATAGTATGCTTTCCGTTGCTGCCTCATTACAAACCTTGCCAGAAAAACCTAATTGGGGCAAAAACTGGTCGAAGGAAAAAAAGGTGCAGCACATACTTTCAGTATTGATAGGATCCATCAGCAGTAATACCTTTTGAGGTGAGTCATGTTCGAATTGCTGGGCAATTTGACTCCATCTTGACTTTCCAACTCGTGACCCTTTACCGGTGACATCTGAAACCCGGTAAGGACCTTCCGATATTAGACCCAACTTCCTAGCGTTGATTTTTTGAGTGCTCTGAGTCACCTTTCTCGAAACCAAGTCTCCTACTTTGAAGTAGTGGAGATTGGCCCTCTGATTAATATCTTTCTATCCTTTGCTTTTGAGATTCCATCCTTATGTACGCTAACTTATGTTCGCCGAGCAAATCCAGCTTTACCAGCAACGCCTCATTGTTTGCTTCTTCGTTTGCTTGGGAAAACCGTATAGTCGGCTCCCTCACTTCTATCGGTATTAGAGCTTTCACACCATATACGAGAGAGAAAGGTGTTTCTCCCGTGCTCGATTTCACCGTCGTTCGGTATGCGCATAGCTCACCCGATAACTTTTTGGGCCATTTGGCTTTAGCAGCTTCTAACCTCTTTTTAACGTTTTGGATAATCACCTTATTGGTTGATTCCTCCTGTCCATTAGCGCTCGGATGGTACAGTGAGGAAGTAATCCTTTTGATTTTCAAATCTTCCACAAATTTTGTGACCTTTGAGCCTATGAACTGCGATTCGTTGTCACAGGCAATCTCCTGCGGTATTCTGAATCGCCAGATTATGTGGTCCCATTCGAAGTCGACCACTTCTCACTCACTGATCTTTTGGTAAGGACCTGCTCAACCCATTTAGTGAAGTAGTAAGTTAAAATTAAAAGGAATCTTACCTTTCCGGGACCCGATGGCAGTGCAACAACTATATCCATCCCTCATTTCATCAATTGCATGGGGACAGTATTGAATGCAAGATTTCTATCGGTTGGTGTACCAACTATGCATAACGTTGAAATTTGTCGCATTTCTGAACGAACGTCTTTGCGTCCTGTTCTATCCGGGGCCAATAGTATCTTGACCTAACTAGCTTTAGAACCAACGAATCTGTACCAGAATGGTTCCTGAAAAATCATTCATGGACTTCTCTCATCACGTAGTCCACTTCTGAGGCTCCGAAACATGGGGCCAACGGGCCTTGGTATGATCTCCTATATAATTGCCCATCCATGAGGCAGTAACGAGATGCTTTGGTGAAATAGTGCTCGGCATGCCTTAGGATCTTTAGGTAATTTGCCGTGTCGAAGATATTTGATGAACTCGCTCCTCTAGTCCTAGAATAAGTTGGTTGAATTGTCTTCACAATAACCATCCACATCCAATACCGAATGTAGAAGTTAAACATGGTAGCAGAGTCAGATCCTTTCATATTCGTAGACGACCCCAAATTAGCCAATGCATCTCTCTACACATTCTCTTCTCTCAGAATGTGTATGATCGACCATTCCCTGAATCATGCCAGCAATGCTTGAACCTTGTTCACATACTATTGTATGCGTTCTTCCTTCGTGTCAAAGATCTCGTATACTTGGTTTACTACAAGCTGGGAATCACATTTGATCTCGATGACCTTGGAGCCAAGTCCCCCGTCCAGTTCAAGTCCTGCAACCAAGGACTTATAATCGGCTTCATTTTTAGTTAATGGAACAGTCTTAATGGCCTGCCTCAGGGTTTCTCCCGAGGTTGTGACTAGAACTACCCCGAGACTGAATCCTTTTACATTGCAAGCTCCATCCGTAAACAAGGTCCAAACTCTTGATGTCGTTTCCAACACCAGCACAACTTCCTTAGCAACCAAGGGAATTAATCTGGGACTGAAATCGGCCACAAAGTCGGCCAAAACTTGGGACTTGATCGCAGTCCTAGGCTTATACTCGATGACGAACTCACTAATTTTAACTGACCATTTAGCCAGACAGCCTGGAAACTCAGGCTTGTGAATAACATTCCACAAGGGAAAGGTTGTCACAACGGCCATCAGGTGGCATTGAAAATAAGGCCTAAGATTTGAAGAGGCAACTACGAGAGCTAAGGCCAGTTTTTCGAGGTGCGGATAGCGAGTTTCCACTCCCGATAATATTTTACTAACATAATAGACAGTAAATTGCGTACCTTCTTTTTCACGGACTAAAACGGCACTTACCGCTACTTTCGAGACCGCTAGATATATTAGCAATTGCTCTCTCTCCCATGGTTTTGACAGTAACGGGGGGCTTGACAGGTACTGTTTTAAGTCTTTCAAGTCCCGCTTAAGGCTGCTAACCTTCCGATTAATCTTTGTACCTCCTTTAAATTTGTCAATTGATCCAGAATGTCCTTGATAGCCTTGATTTTGTCGGGATTTACCTCGATCCCTCTTTGCGAGACCAGGAACCCTAACAATTTTCCGGAACTAACCCCGAACGCATATTTTTTGGGTTGAGTTTCATGTTATGCTTCCTCAAGATATCGAAGCTTTCTTGTAGGTGTTTTAAATGATCTCCTGCATTCAAAGACTTGACTAACATGTCATCAATGTATACTTCCATTGTTTTGCCTATCTGATTTTCAAATATTTTTGGTAACGAGCCTCTGATAAGTCGCTCCGGCATTCTTGAGCCCAAATGATATCACATTATAACAATATGTGCCAAAGTTCGTTATGAACGAAGTTTTTTCCTGATCTTCCGAGTTCATCTTGATTTGATTGTATCTAGAGTAAGCATCGAGGAAACTCATTAACTCGTGCCATGTTGTAGCATCAATCATTTGATCAATGTTTGGTAATGGGAATGAGTCTTTAGGCATGCCTTATTTAAATCTTTATGGTCAACGCACATTCTAAACTTGATATTCCTTTTTGTTACGACAACTACGTTGGCTAACCATTCTGGGTACTTCACCTCTCGTATGGAACCGATATTGAGTAATCAGGTTACCTCTTTTTAACAAACGTGTTCCTGACATCGACAATCAGGCGTTTCTTCTGCTTTACCGGTAGGTAGTTTGGGTCCTGGCTCAACTTGTGCACGACCACTTCCAATTGGATACCTGCCATATCCGAGTGCAACTACGAAAAGAAATCTGCGTTAGCTTTAAGAAAATTTATAAGATCTAACCTGAGTTCGGGATTGAGTCATGTTCCCAAGTGAAACTTCCTTACCAAGATTTCTTCGAATAAAGCCACTTGCTCGAGTTCTTTTGCAATGGATTTGGTTGCATCCATCTCCTCCGGTACCTTAAAGTATCTCGGAACCTGGTTGGATTCCGATGACTGCTCGCCTTTATCATCTTCATTTGGCAAGGGAGAAGGCATCGGTTCCTGTAATTGCTATTTACTAGTCTCCTTTTCCTTGCTGCTGGAAATTGTCATTGCGTTGATCTCCCTTGATGCCGGTTGATTTCCTCTTATCTGCTTGATTCCCTTCGGGGTTGGGAATTTCAACTATTGATGATATGTTGAGGGCACAACCTTCATTTCGTGTATCTACAGCCTTTCGAGGTTACGTTGTAGCCCATGTCGCCGTCTACCACTTTGAATAAGGTGGTCTTGGTTACCCCTTCTGCGTTCGTGGGCAGCAAGATCTCTCTTTGGGTTGTCACACTTATCAAGTTGAATCCAGCTAAGAGTTTTGTCGTCGGAATGATGCTTCCGCTCAGCTTTGCTTGCTCCAGCACTCTCTATTGAATGATGTTGGATGAGCTTCCTGGGTCAACCAAAATACGCTTAATTTTGAAATCTAAAACATTACCAGAATGTCATTGTGCGGCAGAAGAAGTTCGTCCGCATCTTCCTCCAAGAAGGTTATATCATCTTTTGTGACTTCCCGAAGTCTCTTGTTGTGAGTCACTGATATTTTGTTTTCTTGGCCGCCGAGAAGGTTACGACATTAATTTCATTCCCTATGAAAATCATGTTAATAGTCAATCGATGGGAGTCTTCAGCTTCCTTCGGAGGCTCCGCATTGTACCAGCTATGGCTATAATTATTCTTGGCTCGATCGCTTAAGAATTCCTTGAGATGGCCATTCTTGAACAACGTCAACACCTCTTCACGTAGATGCTAGGAGTCCCTAGTTCTATGGCCGTGAGTCCCATGATATTCACACCACAAGTTGGGATCCCTCTGGCATGGCATCGGGAATCGTACTTGTTTGATATTCCGCATCACCGATACCAGCTCCACTAAGCTTATATTGAAGTTGTAATATGATAGCCTAGGGTATATGGAGTCCCAGGCCCCTGGCACCTCTTCCTTGTAATGACCTGTTGTTTCGGCCACAATCAGTTCTTCTATTAGGAGCGAACCTATCCGAGGACCAAAGCCGCATACTGTTGCGACATTCGGTTCTTGCATATGGAAGTAAACAACCTTTCGAAGATCTCCGATCTGCATCAGAGTCACTTTTAAACTTATCCTGGTTTCTGTCTATCTTGGTCCCATTCCTTGGTTGATGTTGGGAACCCGAGCTAATATTCTTCTATTCGTATTTTCAATTCGTAACGGTTATGGACATTCGCCTAGGTGGTTGCTTGGAATTCGAGCAGGCTTTCCTTCAACTTTCGAGAGGGATCGAGCTCTGTGGATTCAAACCCTTTGTGAATGCCTTTGCTAACTACTTCACAAATTTTGTAGCAATATCTCCCGAGAGTATCTTTTCTCTAACAAAGTGACAGTCAATCTTGATGTGTTTAGTTCTCTCATGGAACACTGGATTTGACGCAATATGAAGAGCAGCTTGATTATCACACACAAGTCCCATCTGACTAATCTCACCAAATTTCAACTCCTTGAGCAACTGTTTGTTCCAAATTAGCTCACATGTTGCCATAGCCATTGCTCGATATTCTGCTTCTGCACTAGACCGAGCAACCACATTCTGTTTCTTGCTAATCCAAGACACCAAATTTCCTCCTACTAAGACACAATATCCAGACATAGAACGTCTATCAGAAGGTGATCTTGCCCAATCAGCATCTGAGTATCCAACGATTTGCTCATGGCCTCGATCTTCAAACAATAAGCCTTTGCCTGGAGCTGATTTTATATATCGAAGAATGCGGACAATTGCATCCCAATGACTATCACAGGGAGAATCCATAAACTGACTCACAACACTCACAGGAAAGGAAATGTCAGGTCTAGTCACTGTGAGGTAATTTAATTTACCAACCAACCGCCTATATCTTGCAGGATCGCTTAGAGGCTCCCCCTGTCCTGGCAGAAGTTTAGAATTCGGATCCATCGGAGTGTCAATAGGTCTACAACCTGTCATTCCTGTCTCCTCAAGAATATCTAAGGCATACTTCCGTTGTGAGATCACAATACCTGAGCTAGACTGAGCGACCTCAATACCCAGAAAATACTTTAATCTGCCCAGATCCTTAGTCTGAAAGTGCTGAAAGAGATGTTGCTTCAACTTACTAATACCTTCCTGATCATTGCCGGTAATAACAATATCGTCAACATAGACGACCAGATAAATACAGAGATCTGAAGCAGAATGTCGATAAAATACAGAGTGATCAGCTTCACTATGAGTCATGCCAAACTCCCGAATAACTGTGTTGAACTTACCAAACCAGGATCGAGGAGACTGTTTTAGACCATAGAGAGACCAGCGCAAGCGACATACAAGGCCACTAGACTCCCCCTGAGCAACAAAACCAGGTGGTTGCTCCATATAAACCTCATCCTCAAGGTCACCGTGAAGAAAAGCATTCTTAATGTCCAACTGATAGAGAGGCCAATGGCGAACAGCAGCCATGGATAGAAAAAGGCGAACTGATGCAATCTTAGCCACATGAGAGAAAGTATCACTGTAATCGAGTCTAAATATCTGAGTATACCCTTTGGCAACAAGATGAGCCTTAAGTCGATCAACCTGGCCATCTGGACCAACTTTGACTGCATACACCTAACGACAACCAATAGTCGATTTACCCGAAGGAAGAGGAACGAGATCCCAAGTACCACTCTTATGTAAAGCAGACATCTCGTCAATCATAGCTTGTCGCCATCCGGGATGAGACAGTGCTTCACCTGTAGACTTAGGGATGGAAACAGTGGACAAAGATGACACAAATGCACAATGGAATGGTAAGAGACAATGGTAACTTAAACCGACATAATGAGGATTAGGATTAAGTGTGGACCGTATACCTTTTCGTAGTGCAATCGGTTGATTAAAAGGGGACAAGTCCGCAGTATTAGCAGGGTCAGGTGCAGGACGTGAATCAGCTGGGCCTGATGCTGGGTGCGGACGACGATGATAAGTCAGGACTGGTGGAGCTGTAGAAGGTTGAACTGAACTAGGTGGTGGCACTGGAGCTATAGTTGGTGGAACTGGACTAGGTGGTGGCACTGGAGCGATAGGTGGTGGAGCTGCAACTGGAACTGTAGGCGGTGGAGCTTTGGAGAAAGATGAATGGGAGATAGGGCCTGGATCTCCAAAAGAAGGAACAGGTAGCACCTCAGAAATATCTAAGTGATTAACTGGACCTGTGAAGTATGATTGGGTTTCAAAGAAGGTAACACCAGCAGACATAAGAAATCGCTGAAGATCAGGAGAATAACATCGATATCCCTTTTGCGTTCTCGAGTTACCCAGAAATATGCACTTAAGAGCACGGGGAGCTAACTTATCTTTTCCTGGAGTAAGGTCATGAACAAAGCACGTACTCCCAAAGACACGGGGTGGAAGAGAGAACAAAGGTAAGTCGGGAAACAGGACAGAGAATGGAACTTGATTTTGGATAGCTGAAGATGGCATACGATTAATAAGATAACAAGATGTAAGAACTGCATCTCCCCAAAAATACAGCAGAACATGAGATTGTATGAGTAAAGTACGAGCAGTTTCAATAAGATGTCTATTGTTTCTTTCAGCTACCCCATTTTGTTAGGATGTGTACGGACAAGATGTTTGATGAATAATCCCATGGGAGTTCATAAACTACTGGAATGGGGAAGAGAAATACTCTAGGGAATTATCACTACGAAATGTGCTGATAGAAACCCCAAATTGATTCTGAATTTCAGCGTGGAAGGTCTGAAAAATAGAAAACAACTCGGATCGATTTTTCATCAAAAATATCCAAGTGCACCTGGAATAATCATCAATGAAACTGACAAAGTAGCGGAATCCCAAGGTAGAACTGACCCGACTAGGACCCCAAACATCTGAGTGGACTAAAGTAAAAGGTGACTCTGCTCGATTGTCAAGACGCCGCGGGAATTGGGAGCGGGTATGCTTACCGAGCTGACATGACTCACACTCTAGAGTGGACAAGTGAGATAAGCCAGGTACCTTTTTCTGAAGTTTTGACAAACTGGGATGTCCTAACCGTTTATGTAATAAATCTGGTGAATCAGTAACGGGACAAGTTATTGGAGGAAGACAAGATGCGAGTCCATGTGATTTTGCAAGGATAAGGTAATAAAGTCCATCTGATTCACGTCCGGTACCAATGATCCGCCCTGTACTGTGTTCCTGTATAAAACAAGGTCATCAAGAAATAAAACAGCAGATTTAAGGGATTTGGCTAAGCGACTAACGGCTATGAGATTAAAAGGACTACCAGGAACATAAAGAACAGAATCTAAAGGTAAGGAAGGAAGTGGACTTGCTTGACCTGTTGCAATTGTCATGGCTTGAGACCCATTGGCCATTGTGACTGTTGGAAGAGATTGAGAATATGAAATACTAGTGAAAAGAGATTTGTTACCAGAAATATGATTAGATGCACCCGAATCAATGACCCAAGACTAAGAAGGTGAAGATTGGGAGACACAAGTCATGCTACTATTTGTTAGAACAACGGAGGCTAATCCTGAAGATGTCTGTTTACGTGCTTTGTACTGACGGAACTCAATATAATCCGGTAAAGAAACCATCTGGATGGGATTCAATGCATTGGATCCAACGGATTGTGAGTTAAAGGTTTCCGATGCGAATGCCATTATAATATCGTGCCGAAAAGCAGAAATTTTTAGGGGATCACTGTTCACGCCGAAAAAATCACTGTAGCTCGCCGGAAAAAACTCAAAGTGGTCGAAATTTGATTTGAACTAGATGGTAGGCTCGGAATTGTGAGGAGAGCAAGCTGTCCTGAAGGAATTTTGCGAAACAATGGCCGGAAACACTGTCACGCGCCGGCGCGTGGGCGTCGGAGCTTCGCCGGAAAATTTCTTCCGGCGGCGCGTGGGGGGTCTTCTGACGGAGAATTTTTTATGGGTTGGTCGCCGGAGGCCGATCTACCTCGTGGTGGTGTTGGTTTTTGCACAACACTGACGAAAAGTAGATTTTTGTGACGGAGAATCTCTTAAGTCGCCGGAAAATGACACGGCAACGAGGTCTTTCTTCCCGGAGGCCGCTGGAATGATGCACAGCGATAATTTTCTCACTGAAGCTCTGATACCATGAGAGAATGTACGGGAGAAAATATTATTGATTGATTATGACAATGATACAATGAGCCCTATATATATATATATATATAAGAGGGAAAAAGATTGCTGACATGGCACATTTCTTTGGCCAGGAATTGTATTTATCTCATCTCTCAGTTTTTTGGCTTTTCTCTTACTTATCTACTCAGAAAATTTGTGGAAAAACAGTTTATCTTTTCTTTTCTTTATTATGTCTTTATGGTAGAAGTTGCACGTTAGTGTCTTTATGGTAGAAATTACACATTAGTGTATCTTTATGATAGCAAAAAGCAAACGGCTATATATAGACGTAACTGCAGGCTCTTAATTCTCTTTGAATGACTCTCCTAATTCATATAAATAAGGGGAATCCCAAAAGTCTTTAAAATTACTCATGATATAAAGCTCTTGGTTGCTGGTGACAACATTCTATCGCAACAATGGCTAAAATAAGAATAGGAGATGAAATAGTGATTGAAACAAGACATCTTCTCCTTTTTTAGGAAAAAAATATTTGGGCAACAGTAGAGAATTCTTCTTGGAATTACATAGATAATTGCTGGAATTTATACGTAGGTGCTTAATTTGTGGATGATTCTTTGTTGAGTGATGCTTCAAATTTGGTTGTTTCCCAGCCGTGTGATGGGAAACCTTCCCGCACGGTTCGGAGAGCACTGAATTAGAATGAGAGCAGTGTGCATTGGATCTTTCTGAAGAGCATTAGACTACCCAGTCATCCTTCAACACAAGGTACTAGCTAGCTGACACTTTTTTTTATCATATAAACGATTAAAGAGATCATAGAGTGAATATCTACTCTGAAGACTAACGTCTCTTGCATAGTGTGCCTCGAACTAGCGTTGGAATCATGTGAATAAATTGTGGTGAACTGACAGTTGATGTTGGTATGTTTGGTGTGTTTTATTGTTGCAATCATCACCAACGGCCTCGAGTATATGCGACTCCTATCTTTTTTTTGTGGATTAATTTACTCTTAAAATTTAAAAAATAGAGATGTGACATGTGAAAGTAGATGGTAGAAAAAGATTATCCAGAGAAAGAATATTTTTAGATTCATAATAATTGAGAAAATAGTTATCTAATTGGATTCAAATTGAAAATGATAGCACAAATGCCACTTATTGAGAACTAAGTGAAAATTGTTATGTGACTTTTTCCTTCATTTTACTGCTTGTATTTTTGGTTATTTTAGAGAAATCTATATATAAAGGAGGGACTTGACAAGATGATGTGGCATCTCCTATAGTGTTGGAATCCTATTTATCTTTTTCCTCATATTTTTTGACATTTTTCTTTCATTTTAATCATTTATCTTATTTTAAAATTCACATCCGCAACTCACATCTATTCATTGAGGGTTGTGACTTTTCAACTCCATAACCCCAATTGTTTAATGAGTTATAAATTGCATTTACCTGTAATCATGAATTTCTGCAATTAGTATTCTTTACTTTTCTATTGTGTCTTTGATATGTATTTGGGACCTTTTCCAGCTAAAAATGCTAAAAATTATATCAATTGTTATTACTCTTTTCTGTTTTCCTTCCCTATTTACATTGATTTTAATTGAAGATGTTGTGCTTTTGATTTTTATCTGAGGCTTTTCCTGTTAGTTTGTGGAGTTTTTTCCTTCCTTCTTTTGTTTATAATTTTCATCTTTATTGACTTCAAGTTTGTTGGTTGTTGCCGGTTGGTCGGTATAAGAATTTGGTGGATTTGGATTGTTTTGTTTTGAAGGTTATTAAAGTTGTGTTTCGCACGTGAATTTTTGAAGTCTATTACGAGGAATGGTAAATGTTGCAGCGGCCATTACCTTGTGGGAGGAGTAGCTTAGCTTCTTCTTTCTCGAATTCTGGTCAATTTATTGTAGTTTGTGGAAAAAAAAAATCCTCTCTTCTCTTTTTCTCTTTTTATAAAAGCAAGTTGCGAATGATGTATGAAGTATAACTATGTTCATCATGCACTTTTCAATCAATTATACCCCTTTAATAGTCTATTAATAGTATAATTTTGATTTTTCTGAAAAGAGCGATTTATCTTTTAGGAGTGAAATAATTTCTACATAGCAAAAAAGAAGTAAAGAATAAAACTGAAAGAATGAATAACAAAAGAAGAGGAAAAAATGGATAAGAGGATTCATGTGGGAAAAGAAAAGTGGATTCATTCGTTGAAATGTGAACTATATTTGTCTTCTCGGGTTCCTTCAGATTTAGCACTAACTGTATTTCTCTTCTCGAATTTCTTCAGATTTAGCACTTTACTTTTTTCTGATGACAATTGTAGCCATTTGACATTATTAGTAGAGTTCTCAAGAAATTATCATTGATGCTCATGGAAAATTAGGATCTTCCTGCCATGAGTTTTAGCTGTTGATTATGAAATTCTTGTAGAAGATATAAGTAAGGGTGTACTGGAGTTAGATTATTCTCAATTTCTTTACTTGCATATGGAATTGTCTATTTAATTCTCAAATAATTTCTCTCTCTATATATATATATCTATATTTATATCTATCTATCTATCTATATCTATATCTATCTATATCTATATTATTATAAAAGCATGAATACAAATGTCGGTTTACAAAAATAACCTTATAATATTAAACATAATAACTCATAATAAAAGGACATAACCGGAATTCTAGATATTAGCCTTATAATCCTATTAGTTTTAGGACATAATATTACATATTAGTTATCCTATATGATTACCTTTAAGAATCCTATTAATATAATTACTTTGGCTATAGACATATAATGCTACATGTTAATGTGTATATCTAATACTCCTTTAAATTCGGGTCATCTTTGTTCGTTTGGTAACTTAGTAATTTCTCAACAAACAATACCGTCAATACTAGATACATTTCAATCCTTTCTATTGTATGAAATTAACATTTCATCTCACTTAAAAGCTGAACTCTGATCCCAATTTAATTAATAGTGATTGCAATTTTATCTGATATTAACATTATTTATTTTGAATAATAATTTATTTTTGGAATACATAAAGTCGGTCAGTACACCATGCACATGAAAAAGAAAAAGGATAGTCTTATCATAATTTGAATGTACACTTAATATTTATCTTAATTAGTCCTTAGACCCTTTAGTTGAACTACACAAATATCAATTTTCTATTTCTCTCACCCTTATATGTACTTCTCTTTGCAGTTAGACATTTATTTATGATCCGAGTGCCATCGATATTTTGGTGTGAAGACTTACCAATGGTAGAGGAAAATAAGACACGGCAACAAAGAAGCTTAGTCCTACTCCAACTTCTTTTTTGTCCTAATTTTATATGTTGACCTTAAAGTATTAATTATAATTTTTCCTACAGAATTTTCTAATGGATTTTGAGTACGTGTTGGACAAAATTGTAACTTTGAAACCAGTTCCTAATATGAAATTGCATAGAATTGTAATACCAATCAATGACTATCCTCTAACCTATAAATATTAAATTATTTCTTCAGTTTTTTTTTTTAATTATTTCTTCAATACAATACACAAAAATCGTGAACTAAACAGATTCATGTTAAAAGTCAAATAACTCCATAGTACAGTTGTCATCAAAATTAATTCACTTTTTAGTTTGTTTTGTCCGTATATGTTATCCATGATTTGTTTTATATTTGTTTAGGTTTGTTTTAGAACAAAGACTAAAAAGCCATGTGAAGTCCAAGTTAAAATATCTAATCCCTGAATCCACTTTTTTCCTTTTTTACAAGAATAGTACTTAATGTATTATCAATACGGAGGATTCTTATGAAATTAATTTTATTAAATATTCGTACATATTATTAATAAAAATTTAATGATACAATTTTATTAATTTTAAAATCTTAATTATTTAAAAGTTCAACATAAAAGGTATTATAGTCCAAAAATAAGTTATCACAGTTTTGTCCTTTCCCATAAAGTTATTTTATTTAATATTTTAGGTCTATTTTAGTATACCAATATTGTATTCATACTTTTACAATAATAATAATAATAATAATAATAATAATAATAATAATATAATATAATATAATATAATATAATATAATATGTTCTCTCCTTTTTTTAAATTGATTTGGAAGGCTTAATAAAATTAATTTCATAAGAATCCTCAATATTAGTAATACATTACCACTCTATAATATTCAATACCAAGAAAAAATAAAAGAAATGCTAAACGAACTGCATAAAGCGTTGAAATTGAGAAAAAATTCCCACGATAATATATTATTATGTTATATTTGAACTGCTTTCCTACTCATAATATTTTCTTTTAATTATTAATTTTTCATGTAGTATATAAAAATATACCAAATTATTAGAGAAAAACTAAGAAATTTTTTAAGAATATAAGTGTGTGAGAAAAGAAAGAAAAAGGTTGGTAAGAGCCAATACCACTAATATAATATTAATAGACCAAAATAGCTTTAAAAGATTAAATGAAAGAACTCATAGGGAAAGGACGTAACTGCAATAACCTATTTTTGGACTACAATACCTTCTATGCTAATTTTTAATAATAAAATTTTAAAATTAATAAAATTTTGACTATTAAATTCTTATTAAAAATATGTAAGAAGGTTTAATAATATCAATTTTATTAGTATTCTCCGTGTTGGCAATACATTACCACTCCATAATGTCCAGTACCAAGAAAAAATAAAAAATAATATTAAATAAACTGCATAAAGAGTTGAAATTGAGGAAAAAAGTATCTCCGCGATAATAAATTTTTATATTATATTTGAATTGTGACTCAAGTAATGTTTTTTAATCAATTTTTCATGTAATACTGAAAAATATCCAATTATTAAACAATAACTAAGAAAATTTAAGAATATAAATGTGTGAGAAAGAGAAAAAAATAGTTGGTAAGAGTCAATACCACTAATGATTCTACAAACATAAAGATCAAAAATGAAATGTCAGATCAAACTTTTACTTTTTCAAAATAATATTTATGATGGATAAAATTATAATTAAGATTAAATATTCAAAACAAGAGATGAACTAATATTAAGATCTGAATCAACGTAGAATAAATTATTTTTTTTGTTAAAATAAAATAATTAGATCTTTTAATTAATTATTTAGCAAGAGAATCCAATTATTTTATTTAAATTCATCATATGAGTAAAATTCTTATTTAAGTTTTAAAAAAAATCTTGGGATACACAAATTTATTCCATAAAAAGAGCGCTAGAGATTTAAAAATTAGAACACAAAGTAAAAAGGTTAGTATATTACTAAGAATCAAAATGCTATACAAGTGTCTTAGGAAGTACAATCAAAGCTAAATCCGAAAAAAGAACAAGCTTTCAAGACTATATTATAAAGAGTCGACTTTGGTATAGCGGGATTATTCTTTGTAGATGCCTCCAACGAAAATCAAAATAATATTTCTATGTCATGCATTACTTGAAAATATCATATCAAGAGGCATGATAACGTTAGCAATAATAGCAAGTGGTGTAACAACAAAGATTTTATTATGATGCCACCAACTTTAGATTTGATATACCTCTTCAAATAAATTAAATAACCATCACAAATATATCAAAACAGAGCAATGATGCTAAATTTATAAGGAAAGTAAAATTGATAGTATGGGATGAAGCACTTATGGCTAAGTGTCAAATGATCGAAACAATTGCCCGGAGTTCTAGAGATATATGAGATATTAATGAACCGTTTGGTGAAAACTAATTGTTTGGGAGGTGATTACTGTCAAGTAGTACCAGTAGTTCCGGAATCGACAAAGGCAGAGACTGTAAAAGCTAGCTTGAAAGTTATACTTCTGGCCACAAATGAAAAAGTTTCAACTGACAAGAAATATAAAGTAAGAACAGATCCGGTATTCAATGTCTTCTTGCTTCGTGTCAGAAACGAAGAAGAACATCCAATAAAAGATAATTTGGTTCTTCGTGAATACTTGGCTATCAACCCCAATGATAATAGTAGTGCATTTAATAAGAGAAATATTTCTATCATTAGATCAAAATGCAATTTGTACAAATCGCATGCTAGAATTAAAAAGCAATCTTAGCTAGCAGAAATGAATATATTGATCAACTAAATAAAAGGTTGGTTGCAAAATTTTATAGTAAAAACAAAATATTTTTCAGTTTTTTACTCAACAGAAAATAATACCAATAATTACTACCAAGAATAATACTTAAATACTTTAATATCAAATGGCCTTCTACCATACATGTTTATTGTCAAGTTTATTATTTCTTCTTATGTTAGTGTCACTGTATGTATAATAGACTAAGTCAAAATTGATCTTCCATTGTATATAGGTTGATTTTGAAAATATGTCTGTCATGCTACTGAAAAACTTAGATAAGCTGAATAACTTTTGTAATAACACATATATAGAATTTTTACAATAACGTCATACATGCAAAATTTATGATACTGGTCAATGTGTTTCTAAGTATATTCGTATCCCTGAATTTAACTTTGGTCTTCCTAAACTAAGGAATATCTTTTTAAATTTGTATGAAATTAATTTTTAGTATGTTTATGTTTTGCAAATATAATAAATAAAGCACAAGGACAAACATCCTAAATATTGAACTATATTTACTGCAGTATGTTGTTTTACATGAACAACTGTATGCTACACTTTCAAGAGGGATATCAAGATCGACAACCAGAGTTCTGATTAAGGCAGAGCAACCAAACATTAGGAGGAAACATACACACACAAAAATTTCGTCCACAAAGAAGTGTTCAGTAAGATACCATCATATTAAATACTTTTAAACTATACTCCCTCTGGTCCACCTTAAGGTTAATATGGTTAATTACATTATTAATTAATGTTAAAAAGATGGATTCCTTATTATGTGCGAAAGCAACCAAAAAATCACTTAAAGTGGACCAGAGGAAGTAATGCATAATTATCTAACTAACATGAATTATTTGTGTAAGTTTTGATGATGTACTTTTGTTTTAAATTCATTTATTATGCTAATGTAATAATATTTTTCAGCATTTAGATGATTGTTGTATTATTATACATAAAATTTCTTTCATTAATTAAATTTTACTATTCCTACATATAAATAAATATTTAAACCATCACGTGCCATTATTAATGTGCAACACACGTTCATAGATACTAGTATATATATATAGAGGGACTTGACAAGATGATGTGGCATCTCCCATAGTATAGGAATCCAATTTATCTTTTTTCCTCATTTTTTTGACTTTTTCCTTTCATTATGAGTTTCTTATCATGAATGAATGATATGTACATGGATTCTAGCTAATACCTGTACCGAGTTTTATTGGTTTCTTAATCTAAAAAGATAATTATTTATCTTTTTTATCAATTTCTATGGTGTCGACTCATTTTGAAGATTTTATTTTCTATTCCTTGATTATTTGTTAGTATATAAATGACGTCTCAACTCTAACTATACAAATATTTATCTCTATCTCAACTTGACTTATAGAACTTTCATTCTAAATTTACTATTATACCGCGCGGAGCGCGGACAAATTCACTAGTTTATATATAATACATATCCTATTCCTAATACATATGGGATTAGGGTTATTCAGCTTTACTTAGCTTTTGCAAATCTTGTGATTTAAAGAACAAACAATTTTGCAGTTTATTATCAAAAAATTTTTTTATGGAAATTACATGTTATATGTTTTCTTTTCAAATGCTTTCAAAAGTTTTTCAAATTCATCGAGTAGGGTTCGCTTGATCAAGTTAAAGCACTAAGTGTTGGTCCGCCTCGCCAAGATTTTGGGGCATGACAAATTTGGTATCAGAACAATAGGTTTCAGTGTCTCAGTGAGTCTATAAAGTTGTATCTAGTAGAGCCCTTTTTATCGGTGTTTTTCCCCACCACATCTATAAGGGAGAGACTACACGGATATTTAGGGGTAGTTACCTTTCTTTTATACTCTAAATCGTGCAATAGAGCTATGCTATAAGAGATCATTTAGATTCATGCATTATTTCATTTTTGTTGAATTCGCTCCTCTCTAAAGGGAAAAGAAGAGGTAAAGTTGAATTCTGATGATATCTTACTATCAGATGGAGCCATCAAGAAGGGACTCGTGGGAAGGTTCGACTGAGCCCTAAGTGCATCTGAAGCTTTGGGTTCGAGGGGATATGCTCATGTTCCCCTTTCTATTAATGTTATTCCGATTTCAAGCAGAACAATTTTAGAAGTAAGAATGCAGGAGAGAATTGATTATATCAACCAGTCAGGTTGTGTTATGTGTGGGGAGCACCACTTCAGCGATTATTATAGGAGACAAGGGATTTTATTATTGTGATCAAGGAATATCCTCGCGGCAGCCGTACATGGGACAAATAATTGCAGGACTCGAGATAGGGTTGATTGCCCCTTGAGCAGAAAGAACCAGGGTAAATGAGAGGATTATCATCCGAAAAGAGATAGGTGGTTCTAACAGTCTCACTAGAAGATACCAGAACATGGTCAGAGTTCTAGGGCACTAGGCCCATAGATTCAGAGTAGTATGAACAAAGGAGGTCGTCTCGATCTCGTTGCAATTGATGTGGTAAGAAATATTCAGGGGTATGTCAATATTGTTCAAATGTATTTTATCGGTGTGGTGTTGTGGGCCACAAAAAGAATAATTGCCCAGAATCTAGACAAAGGGGCAGAAGTGTTATGACTCATCTACGAAACCTAAATAATGGTTTTTTTGACTCAAAATACTTTTCTACAGCTAAAAAAAAAGTTATATTTCAAAATAAAACGCAGTATTATACTGCATTTTAGTTTAACGGAAAGTTAGCCGTTAAAGCAAAACATAGTATAATACTGCATTTTAATTATTAAATTTTTTTAATGTAAAACGCAGTATAATACTACGTTTTACTAAAACGTACCCCCCCTCCTTTTTCTAAAAAAAATTCTATTAGGCCCCACCCGTCACACAAAGAGTGAAGGTTGTAGGTCCCGCATATAACCCAAGCCTTGGATTGTTGTGGATTCCTTGTTTCGGGCTCAAAATTTCAAATTTTCGACATTCCTAAAAACATAAATCGAGGTATTCTGATTTAGTTTGTGCCGAAACTCGTATAATTATGCATATTTGTATTGTTGAGTGTGTTTCCATGTTGATTTTTGTTATGTTTGCGATTAAATTTTGTATATTATTTTTACCCGGATTAAATTATTATTGTTTAAAAAAAATAGTTAAAAGTTGAGAAATAATTTTTATTGTTAATAAAATTGTTCATAATTTTTTTTTACTGTTTTATACGTAATTTCGTGAATGTTATGTTCATATGTTTGTTATTTTTATTTAGTTTAGATTATTTATTTGCTTAAAGAATAGTGGCCTTTTAGCGTAGTAAAATATATAGCCTTATAGCGTAGTAAAATATAGAGCCTTTTAGCATAGTAAAATATAGAGCCTTATAGCGTAGTAAAATATAGAGCCTTATAGCGTTGTAAAATATAGAGCCTTTTAGCATAGTAAAATATAGAGCCTTTTAGCGTAGTAAAATATAACACACATAAAATTCTAAAAATATTGAAATTGACACACATAACAATTCAGGATAGCTTGGTGCTACTGGGCCTCAAATATCGGGCCTGGAACCCATAGTTATATACTCTGTTCTATTAAATAATTAAATAGTAATTATTATAACACAAACAAAATTCTAAAATTATTGAAATTGACACACATAAGAATTCAGGATAGCTTGGTGCTACTGGGCCTCAAATATCGGGCCTGGAACCCATAGTTATATACTCTGTCCTATTAAATAATTAAATAATAATTATTATAACACAAACAAAATTCTAAAAATATTAAAATTGACGCACATAAGAATTCGGGACAGCTTGGTGCTACTGAGCCTCAAATATCGGGTCTGGAACCCATAGTTATATACTCTGTCATATTAAATAATTAAATATTAATTATTATATTGTGGGACTCATTAATTGTATTTTAACAACAATTTTATTTTACCACAATTTGAACAACAATTTTATTGTAACAGTACAACACAAACACAAACATAGCAAACGTAACATAACATAAATGAAAACACATGACACGGGAAACATAAAGATACAGTACGCTCAACACGTACATGTCATTGTTTAGTCACGACCGCCTAGTATTCTCTGCTCCAACCACTTAAGTTGGTCTACCAGCTTATTTCTTTCTTCTTCCACATCCTTGAGTTTCTCTTTCAACTCCGCAACTTCTCGTTTGAATTGTCGTTCATATTACCACTGCTTCAAACACAAATTATGAAGAGAATTCAACTGCTCTTTATAGTATTCCTGCTGACAGGGTTCATCAATTCATACCTCAAAATTGCATATAGGTTCGTCGGGTTGCCTATAAAATTTGTTCATACACGCCCAGTAGCGGCGTCCAGCTTCTTCCCAACAGTCGAACATCATGCATCTTTTGCCGCACTCGCACCTTGGGACATAAAGGGATTGTTGAGACATTTGTAAAATAGTAAAGAAAAACCTTGATTTTATGGAAATATTTGCTATTGGTTATTGTTAAGCACAGAAAATAAGTGGAATGCGCCCGTTATTTATAGGCAACACAACACACAAAACGCAGTATAATACTACATTATGCATAGTAAATTTTTCTGAAACGAAATAGCTTTTGCGCAGTCGGTTCAATTTTTTCAGACCGACAAGACAACACACAACTTGCACGAGGAGCTGGATTACCACCGTGACCCACACCATCTGAAGGACATTTACGACGGTCGTGACCTGTTTGCGAGCATATGCCACATTTACGCGCATAAACGGTATCACCAACATCCATTTGGTTCCGTATACGCGTTCTCTTTTGCACTTGCAACTTGCGCAAATAGTCCTTGTTACATACCATTTTAAAAGGTTCCGGCGGCCAATAATGCTCAGCACCCAATGGCTGCAACTGCCACTATATGTGTCTACGTATGCAGCAATACTGTATTGCCTATCAATATAGTTGGTTTCCCCTAAACCAACTTGTTGAAAGCACTTCAAGGCATGTGCGCGCGGCATGTGGTAGATGGTCCATTTCCCGCATGAACACAACCTACTGGCTTCATTCACCGTCTGTAGATTATTCCCCCGGTGTCCGCGGATAGCGGTGCGAACTTCAAAAATACCCCGGTCGTGATCGTACTGTAAAAATGAATGCCAAAGTGCTCGCCTCCTGTACTTCTCAAATCTTCTCGTCGGTATTGGCATAAACTGAACATCCCTGTCCATCAATTCCAATGCAGCTCTATGCCTTTCAACAAACCTCTCCGCAATCTGTTTGAATGTCATTCGGACCATGGCAGTGACAGACAATCCACGTGCAGACTTCAATAAGCCGTTGAATGACTCCGACACATTTGTAGTCAGGGCTCCCCATCATCTGCCACCATCAGCATGCAGTGTCCACATGTGAAGCTCATGTCCCATCAGCCAAGTATATGCTCGTGGATCAATCTGCCGGATCGCTTCCATGCTCCTCATGAATTTGCACTGCTGGTGCTCAGTTGCAGCCATCCACATTAAATCATGCAAGGCCTTGTCGTGATATTTCTTCTAAAAGTTGGCCTTCATGTGCCTCACATAGTAACGGTAGTATGCATAGGGTTTCTGCCATTCAGGCAAATGCCGTACGGAACTTAAAATACCATCATGTCGATCAGATATTAGACAAATGCCTGAACGCTATTTGACAACGTGCTGCTTCAGGTGGTTCAAAAAAAGCGTCCATGTCGCTTCGCTTTCATTGGCACAAATTGCAAAAGCTAGTGGAAATATTTGTCCGTTGGCATCTACTGTAACTGTAATCAAAAGCTTAATATCATATTTTCCATAGATATGAGTACCGTCTATGGAAATTACAGGACGACAATGCACAAAACCATCAATTGCTGGTTTAAATGACCAGAACACGTAGTTGAAAATATATTCGGGTCTGTCCGGACTCCGCTCAGGCCTCCATTCAACGATAGTCCCGGGGTTAGAGTGTTGCAGTGCGGCCATGTACCTGGGCAGAGATGAAAATGACTTATCCCAGTCACCATAAATAATTTCAAGGCACGTTTGCGCCCGAGATATGCCTTTCTTTTGGTTATAGTACACACATACTCCTGGTGGACGGCTGTAATACACTCTTTAATCTTGAACCTAATGGAGACTTCCAAGTATGGAATCAAGACAAGAGAAATCAAGTCTACATCAGGTTGAAGTGATTCTCATTGAATGTGTTTTCACATATGTGGGTGCTAATATATTTGCCCACTTTCCACAATATTAATTTCTTCTTGCTGACACGCAACATCCAGTGACAAACCATAAAGTCTCTACGGCATACAACCTTGTATACCTCTGTAGTTGACTCCCTTACCATCATCTCACGGCACTCTCTTACGCTGTAGATTTTCACAGCTCTGATAAGGCGATCTTTATCGGGGAAATACATGCCCTTTGCCAGCACCGATGGTCTAGACTCATCCCGCATTACTGACCGAAATTCGTCAGCATCCCTTGTGAAGGTATCCACGTCCGGCATACTTGGCAAATTATCAAGGTAAGGAATATTACGCTCATGAAACGGCACGTGGGACTCGTACACTCTTGGTCTAACGGGAGGTGGAGTAGCATACTCCCTCGTCAGCTCAGGTTTGACATTCACTTCCTCCTCATCATCACCCTCATCAGGGAAAGGTGTGTCATCTCCAGACTCATTGGCATTGTCGTCATAATCACTATCATCTTCCTGACTCTGCGCATCTGCCAAATCACGAGTAAATACTTCGTCTATGGCCAACTATGTGAGGTCAGGAACATCAAGTTGCTCGTTTTCACTGCACAAAAACAACAAAATTATAAGCTACCCAACTAGATAAATACTTTACATATAACTATATCACTTTACTTACAAGTCGTACTGTGTTGACGTTCCATGATGGACATTTTCTTGTTGGTGATGACTCCCGGATGGACCACCGTGGTCAAACACGCCAGAACTACGCATATTCCAACTAGGAACGGGGTCATAACTTGTAAAATTCATATCCGGACGGTACCCCCTATGAAAAATATGAGTGTTAATACAAATCCAATTCAAACATAAAATAAACATCTCTAAAGCGTAGAAAAATTGAAGTTTACCAGTCGTCTTGTGGATTATATAAAGTCAAAATATTATTTTCTCGCTACTCATTCGCCGGTGGTGACAAGTTTAAATCAAGGCAAGCTCTTTCATCAGGAATCTGTCCGGCAAAAACTGCTCCAGAATAACCACCCGATGACTGGGGGTTATCCCTACTATGCACACCCTCATTATTGGGAACGTCTTCAACCTTGACGTACATTTCCAACAATTTTATTACAATAAATTCCATGTATTCATCCGGAATTCGCAAAAAATCTCTAAGAGTTTCATCATCTTCGATGT
Organism: Nicotiana attenuata; assembly: GCF_001879085.1. NCBI lineage: Eukaryota > Viridiplantae > Streptophyta > Magnoliopsida > Solanales > Solanaceae > Nicotiana > Nicotiana attenuata. Next base: position 750,268 of record NW_017670347.1, read on the forward strand.
TAAACTCAGAATAATAAGCAAACCCCTGCGGAGTCACAGAATACGGAAATCTACCGGTTACTTTAAGGTTCACCGAACATTTCCTCACACTCATTTTCGTACATAACAACGATACCGATTTGTCGTACTCTATTGTAAGCGGCAATTTAACATTACACTGTGGATGTGAACTATACCTCACAGAGTTATTCTCCATTACAACCTCTCCTACCCAATATAATGAAACCCATATTTTTGGCTCTTCAGACATTATAAAAAAATGCTTGATAACAAGAAGAGAAGTATGAACGGAAGTTTGAAGGAAAGTTTTGAATGAATTTTCATAAAATCTTAATGCCTTTATATAAGGCAAGTCCTAGCTTGGGGTGCAGATTTTTTTTATATAAAATGCAGTATAAATATCACGATTTATGTATTTGAATTATCGTTATATCAGTTATACTCAGAACACTTATTGCTGGGCCCAAAAAGGAAGTAAAACGTAGTATAATACTACGTTTTAGTAAAGCGTAGTATTATACTGTGTTTTACATTAAAAAAAACTAATAATTAAAATGCAGTATTATACTACGTTTTGCTTTAACGGCTAACTTTCCGTTAAACTAAAACACAGTATAATACTGCGTTTTAGTTAGAACTGTAACTTTTTTTTAGCTGTAGAAAGGTATTTTGAATCAAAAAAACCATTATTTTGATTTCGGACTTGTTATGACTCAGCCTTCAAGGTCAACATCAGTATTGTCACCAGTACCTCCCCTAGGCCATGGTCCTAAGATACCAGCAGACCTAGACACAGGTAGCGATAAAGTAGTAGGAATGAGCGAAGGTCAGACCCATCAGCAGGATATAATAGAATGTATAAGTTCATTGGTATTGCAAGACATTGTCACGGGATGTTGATAGTTCTCTCTCATATTATGTATATGTTGTTCGTCCCGAGTGTGTATAGCCTGACATGATTTCTTGAATGTTTAGAAGGCTCGGGGTTAGGCATTCTAATTTCTTTTATAAAAGATAGGTATTTGTCCTAGTACAATTCATGCCTACAGTTAAGAAGAGTTAGTATACGACCTGAAAATAGGGTCGAATGATGGTAAAAGGTTAGAATCAGCATTACGCATGCATAAGTTGTTCAGAGTTGAATAAAAGAATAAGATGTTAGCGAGTTGTTATTAGAAGAATATTTGACAAGTCCTGAGTAGATGTAAACGACGACTAAGTATCGTAAGCTTAGTATGGTAGTGTGATAAAAGATGATGATTGAAATTGTAAAGAATATACAAGACATAAGATTATGTCTTTGCTATGAGAAGTGCATTGATGATTTCAATAAAAATTATCAGAAGTACGATTTGATTTTCCAAGTCAAATAGATAGTAGTGGTTGGGTGACAGCTTGCAGGGGCGAATTTACGTTGATCCAAGTGGTGTCACGGGACACTGCTTGGTCGAAAACTATATATATATATATATATATATATATATATATATATATATATATATATATATATATATATATATATATATATATAATAACTCAAACGGAAATATTAGTAGAAATAATAAAGAGGACACCACTTGAAACAAAACAGTCTAGTGGCTTGTTGGTTAGCGCTACTTATTACTTGTAACAGGTCGCGGGCTCTCAAAGCCCACAACCTGTATAAAAAAGATTTTTTAAAACTTTGCACATTTATTAATTAAACCCCCTGGCTCGTAGACTAAAATAACTATTTGACCTTTTCCTAATAAATTAAAATCTTAAACCTTTCTAACATAGGATTAGTGAAGACTATTTAAAACCCTAAGACTTTTTTTTGGAAAATAGAGCTAATAGAATAACGAGGTTGTGGGTGCATATTTTTCAAACAACTCACTATTCCTGGAGCAAGCCTATTATCGTTATAACTTCAGGTTTGTTTCTCTGTTTTGCCCCCGGATCTTTTTTGTGCAACTTATTTTTTATAGAGCTTATTTTTCTTTCAATTTCTGAATGCACTTTATTGGTTATTTGTCTTGATTGATTTCCTCGGAGAAATTATTGAATTACGAGTAAAACATTACTATTAGTGGCGACATGCCAATGGATAGAAACATTGAACAATAAGGAGAAGTACTTTCACAAAAACTACTTCACCGTATAAATTATATGTTCTTAACAATAAGGTTAGTTGTACTTTTATTCAAAATTCATTGCTTGAAGATATTCTTTTTGGTGCTTAACAATTTGGGGTTTTATTTCTTTTATTTGTTCATGATCATAATTGTGATGATTTCCTTTATTTATAATTTATTTTTGTTTGATGTGTTTGATTAAATTTAGAGGTTAAATTGTGGGATTATCATAATTTTAATTTGTAACTGATAGATCTTTAATTTGCCTTCTAATTTACCATTATTTCAGATCTTTAGTATTCTCTTATTTATTACCTGTGTTTACTACTTAGGCAGAATACTCTCACCCATTGATAGTTTATATGAGTCCAACAATTGTATAGAGACTTGGTCGTATATCAGTTCCTTCAATGCTAACTACTGAAACAGTATGTAAATAAGACACATGATTTTTTACGTGGAAAAATCCCAACTCAAGAGGACAAAAACCACGACCTACACTGGTAGGATTTCAACTTCACTAACTTGTAACTACACTATTACAAGCCACTTTGTAATGACTCTATTACAAAGACTTCAATCACTCTAACTTGTAATATACTTATCACAAGCCACTTTGTCACTCACTAGTTACAAAGACTTCAACCTATGACTAACTCTAGTCACAACACAAATTCAGATGGTTTATGATTTTGAGTTTCCTAAAACAAAGCTTCTAAGAAAGCAAGATAGGAGTTACAATGAAGAACAAACAACAAGATTACAACTCAACTAAGGACACACATAGACTTATAGTGAAACTGGTCCGTAGTGGAGTTGTCTTCTTGTTCTTGAGACACTTGTGACTTCAGTGCTTGATCAGATCTTCAATGCTTGAGAGAATATCACTAAATGCTCAAGTGAATATCTTGTTGCCCAAAGATGATGTCTATTCTTGGTTGGTATACGCCTCTTCCCAATGGGAAGTGACTGCTGCATTGTAGCGTGCACAATTGCAGGCAGTCACTTTATGCAGTTGCTTTCCAACTGTAGAGTTGACTTGTACTTCTGTCAGGGAAACACCAAGGGATCAGGTCCCTAAACTGGTTCTTGTGAATACAAAGACACACTGCCCAGATTATCTTGAGTCCATTGCTGAATGATTGTATCAGGCATGAATCAGGTCCTTTATCTGGTTCTATACAGAAAGTTTGTTAGATCATCAAAACATAAGACTAAGACACCTTAAGCCTATCAATTTCCCCCTTTTTGATGATGACAAACTTTTAAACTTGATGATTGTTTATAGAGCTTAACTTAACCAGATAAAGTACTAGTAACCTCATATGTTCCCCCTGACTCTATGCTTCCCCCTTAATCACATGCTTCAATTTTTCAAGTTAACCAACTCTTCTCCCTTTTGGCATCGTTAAAAATGTACAATCAGGCAAAAAAGCATAAAGAAGTCTAACACAGCTAACTCATGCCCCATATGTGCACACAACATGATAGAAAAGAGAAGCAAAAGGAAAACAAGCATTGTACTAGCAAAAGAAGAGCTGTTTCATGGATAATATTATTTGCAAAAACTAAATTGGACTGTTTCAACGAGAGCAGCAACGGTGGAATCCAACATGGAATCCAACGGTAGACCCATTAGCTAGGGTTGTGGCTCAACCCTAGTGTGGGTAATTGATGGGTCTTGTATTTTAGGGCTAAATTGATTGTGGGTGTTTGATATTTGGGTCAATTTCATGGTTAATTGCTGAATTAGTGGTTGCAAACACTAGTTTATGTTTAGTTGACTAGGGTTCTTCTTGAGAAAGAGAGCCTAAGTCTCCAAAATTGATCCAACAAGGAATTGGGGCATACTCAAGAGATTGATAGCCCCAATTAAAGGGTTAAACCTCGAGAGAGTAATACCCGACTTGAACCTTAGTTGCTTGTGCAAATTTGCATACCCAATTGGTCTTGAGAAAGTCAATTGGGCAAAATCACTTGAACCACCGAGAGGTGTAGAGTGGGTAAATTAGTGCAACGGTTATATCATACTCCCCAAATATGTCAAAGATGCCTTAGACTCAAGTACCTGTCAATTGACCACCTAGGCGGAAGTCACTACCCTAGTACCTTTTAAACCTATTTGAACAACTTGTAGCATTTTAACTCTTAGCTTAATTTACAATTTGTAGTTAGAAAAAAGTAGAATTATAAAGAAAATCCCAAAAATGATGAGAAGCGTAATTAAGAACACATACGCAATCCTAAACTAGATAGATACTCGATTCCAATTCTAGCTCTCTATGAATATCGATCCCAACCCAATATCGGGTAAAAGCTATTGCGACCCTCTCTTGCTACTTATTAGTAGTGCGGAGTTGGCTGCGATCACTTTTTGGTGCCGTTGCCGGGGAGCTAACGGTTTTGGCTATCTATTTAGTTAGTTTTGTGTATTGTTCTTCTTTCCTTCCTTGTTACTAATTTGTGTGTGTGAACTTCAGATACCAAATGGCTTTAAATGCTAATGACCCTCTTGGAAACGTGCTTGCGGGGGAGGAGGTTGATGATATTGGAGAGGAAGAGGTGTCTCTTGTACCTCCTGGACCACGACGAGGCCGCCAGGCCAATGTTAATGAAAACATTCCAGACCCTCCTCCGCCACCTCCAAGAGCGGTTCCTCGGGTGCTCCCGAACCAAGGCTATGCAAGTGCTATTGTCCCACCCAGAATCCGAGCAGGCAATTTTCAGATAACTAATGTGACGTTGACCTTACTTGAGCAGCGTGGGTATTTCACGGGCGCTGCGGATCAAAATGCCTACAAACATCTCAAGGGGTTCGTGGATACATGTTGGGGGAGCAAGCAGACGAATGTGTCCGAGAATGCTCTTAGGTTGAGGCTTTTCCCATTCTCACTTCGGGGGAAATCATTAGATTGGCTCGAGAGACTTCCCAACCATTCCATCACAACTTGGGATGAGTTGGCGGGTAAGTTTATTGCTAAATTTTTCTCACCCGGGCACATGGCGGCACTTCGAGATGAGATATTGGCCTTCAAGCAAGAGCCCGCGGAACCTTTGCATGAGATTTGGGAGAGATATAGAACTATGGTGAAGGAATGCCCCAACAATGACATGATGGAGAATGTGTTGCAACAAACTTTCTATCGGGGCATCAATACTACAAATCAATGCATAGTGAATCAACTTGCTGGGGGTAATTTTATGAAATTGACGTATGATGAAGCTTGTGCCGTTCTTGATGAGATGGCGGATACATCCTCTGCATGGCAAAGTAGAGCCAATGTTCCTCAAGGTGACCCTACGGTTATTCATTTGCATAAGGAATTACATGACCATGGGCAAGCTATAGCGGAGTTGACAACTACTATGAACCAATTGGCTAAGGCACGATTGCAACAAGTCCAAAATCTTCGCCAAGTGAATGCCATGGAGGGTGTTAATATGTTTGTCAACAAGAGAAGGCAAAGAAGGCAACAAAACCAAGGGAATTCTGAGCAATTTGATGATGCATGTGATGGGTTTCAAAATGATGGTTATGATGACCAAAGTGAAGAGGTTCAATATGTGAACAACTATCAAGGTCAACGGGGCAACTCTTCCAACCAACAACAGTGGAGACCTCAAGGCAATTGGGGCAATCAACAACAAAACAGTGGTAATTGGGGGAACAACAACCAAAATAACAACTGGGGCAATCAGAAAAACAATCAAGGCAACCAAGGGAATTGGAATGGTAATAACAACATTGGGGTGGCAACAATAATCAAGGTGGATGGAACAATGGGAACTAAGGAAATCGGGGGCAAGGCTTTCAAAGGCCCCCAATGTACCAACAACCGAACAATCCACCCCCATTTCCTTCTCAAGGTCCTAGTTATTCCAACAATGATATGGGTAGAATTGAAATGATGTTCGAACAGATGATGAAGAAGAATGTGGATTCGGATGCACAGTTGGCTTCCCACAATACCTCCATCAGAAACTTGGAGGTGCAATTAGGCCAAATCTCTCAATCATTGAATACTCGCCCGAAGGGTGCTCTACCAAGTGATACGGTAGTGAACCCAAAGGGTGGGAACAATCAAGTTATGGCGGTTACAACAAGAAGTGGGAGAGGTGGTGATATGAATGCTTCTAAGCAAAATCAAGTTTTGGGTGATGATGTTGATTTGCAAGAAGATGAAGTTCCTTTGGTAGTTGATGATAATGTGAACAATGAAGTGAGGGTTGACATTAATGAGGCCGAGGTGGAAACTCAAGATGTCGTGAACCCGTCTAGGGAACACGTGATTGACATGCCGGAGCCGGTTGTGCCAAAAGCCAAGGCTCCTTTGCCAAGGCCACCTCCACCTTATCCTCAAAGGCTCGCAAAGAAGAGAAATGATAATCAGTTCAAAAAGTTCATTGATATGATGAAGAGCTTGTCCATTAATGTGCCTTTGGTGGAGGCTCTTGAACAAATGCCGGGCTATGCAAAGTTCATGAAAGACTTGGTCACAAATAAGCGTTCTATGGATTGTGAAACTATAAAGATGACTCACCAAGTTAGTGCTATAGTGCATTCAATGGCCCCGAAGCTTGAGGATCCCGGTGCTTTCACCATTCCTTGCACCATTGGGAGTGCGGATTTTGCCAAAGCTTTATGTGATCTAGGGGAAAGTATCAACTTGATGCCCTACTCAGTTTTCATGACTTTGGGTATTGGGCCACCACGACCAACTTTCATGAGATTGCAAATGGCGGATAGATCAATGAAGCGACCTTTGGGTATTGTTGATGATGTGCTTGTCCGGGTAGACAAATTTATCTTGCCAGCGGATTTTGTGGTATTGGATTGCGAGGTGGACTATGAAGTCCCGATCATATTGGAGAGACCTTTCCTTTCTACAGGGAAGGCTCTAGTTGATGTGGAAGCAGGGGAACTCACTTTCCGGGTGGGTGATGAAGAGGTAGTATTCCATGTGTATAAGTCAATGAAGCAGCCCAATGTCACACCTCCTTTTTTACACACCACCCCTGGAAGGATAGTATATAAGGGAGTTTTTCCAATTTAAGTCACATTATTCGAAATGGGATTATTTAAGGATCAGAGTCGCCACTTGGGATGGTTTTGGTGTCCTAAGTCACCGATTTATTTTGAATCCCAAATCGAGGAAAATTTCGACTTTCCATGTGAAGTCTGCGAACCAGAAATTCTGACTAAGGAATTCTGTTAACCCGGGGAAGGTGTTAGGCACCCCCGGATTCCGTGGTCTAGCACGGTCGCTTAAACTATCATAATTGACCTATTATCTGATTTTTATACATGTTCCAACCTATGATGCAATTTTAAGTTATTTACCGCTTTTAATTAATTTTTAAGGAAGATTGAACGTCGTTTAAACATGTCTTTGGATCGCGTCACATGAAATGCACCCGCAATCCGTAACACATTTTATTCAACGTTTTAGGATTTGGATTTGGGTCACATGAAATGCACACCCGAGATTAGGAAGGTAATATTATTAAAGGACGCGCCTAAAGCAACTAACGCGTTGTTAACTTTGCGGGAGGCCATGGGAAATTCGCTGAATGGCACGTCCCGAATTCTAAAGATTTTTAAAAGAGATAATTAAGGAGGGCCACGCAATTTGTGATTTTGTTTGGGCGGCGCTCTTCGATTCCATTTTTTAAAAGGATGTCCTAAAAATGAACTATTATTGTCTATTAAGGTTCAACTCCTATTCTAATTAAAAGGGTTTACATGATTAACATTAAGGATTAACTAACATCAAAATATTCAAGAAAATTTGGGCCCCAAGATCAAGCCCAGACTCAAACAAGGACAATTTCCATTATTGAAAGGGTCCTTAGTTCGAATCTGCCGCTTAACTTGGAAAGCCCAAGCACTTACAATCTCGTTTTTTTTTGAAAATTATTAAACCAAAGGAAGACAAAGACTAGGACTAAGGCCTTCAATATTTTGGGCTTTGGAATAGGCCCAGCAATTACTGGACCTCTTCACTTTGAGGCGGCCAAAATTCCTCTTATCCCGAAGTCCTTTGACATTCAGGCCCATAGGAGGCCCAAACTTTACAAAAGAACTTGGCTGGAGGTAAACTAACTCTGAATCGAGTCCAAAAAGACAACAAAGAGACGTAGAGCTAAGGAAATATGCCACATGAATTTGATCTAACAATTTAATATGCAGGAACTATTAGATGCTTCGCAAATCAGTTTTGCATTCATGTCCAGCTATCAACTCCAATTTTTGCATGGAATACTGATTCCATTAAAAGTAAAACATTCCCTTTAAACTCATCGCTCAATATGAATTTCTAACTACAGGACCTCGAATGAAAAGCCCACAACACATTGATCTTATGACACATTCAACATTAAATTCCTGGACTCCTTTTTACTAACATATCTAAACATGGAACAACCAAATCGATGCATGCTAAGCTCCACGTACCAAAAAGAAAACGCTACACATAATCACTATTGCAAAGAGACATCACCCACAGTTTATCCACAATATGCTTAATGAACAATCAACGTCTAGTTTATGCCTAGGATTCCATCAGACTGCAGCTAGACATGCTGTGATAGTCCAAGCAGATCACACGATTGAAAGAGAAACTAATACAATTGAACAACAGCTAACGGGCAAGATATACCTACTGCTCTACTACATGAATTATACATCAAGCTTTCACAATAATTTAAAATCAATTATACTCATACATTAGATCAGGGCAAAGAGATTTAGAAGACAGAAAGGTAAAGTTTCGAATCAGGAGACTAAAGCATAGGCTTCAACTCTTGTTTTCCAATTTTTCATTCCTCAAACTTCCATTACACAATCAGCTGAGTTTACAGAATCGTGTAACTGAATATGGCCAAACAAGAGGATAAATTTGAATCAGAGGTTCGGCAAAATGACTAACAGCAGCAGCAAACTTTGAACCAGCAGCAAAACAAAGCAGGAATTGCTTTTTTAAAACCAGGAAATGATGTTTAAATCCCACTATCAGACCCAGTCGAGAACTAGCAATTGAATTAACCTCAAAATCGATTTCAAACCAGATTCAACTTATTTTTTAACCCTTGAGTGCTCGGGAATTGTTTTGAAGATGAAAACCGTAGAAGACTTTAATAGAACAGTATTTTTTTTAGAATTTTCTGCTATTTTTGAGCTCTTAAAATTTGTAGGCTCTCAAAAACTAACTTCTAAAGCAAGGAAGGCATGCCTTTATAGGCAAGCCATTAGGGCAGCCCTGCACATTTTATTTTGCACTCCTGCCCCTCATTTTTTGACTTATTTATCAAGTTAGCAACTGAAAATTACTTAAAGGCCCTTGCTAGAAGCTTCTAGGGATTTCCCATGCCGTTACTGCAAGATTCCGCGACTTAAACTACCTATATTGCCCTTCAATACCCTGCTTTATTACCCCTGAACCCAATCCGGGTCAACTGAACAGGCCAACCCAAATGGGTCATAGACCCAAATGGAGTGCCTACTATTTCTTGGGCCTAAACTAAAACTAAAACATATTTTCCCAAACAGAGGAACTACAACTAATTCTAATAGAAACGAACGGGCCAAAAACAAAATAAGGAACTAACTAATTCAAATCTAAACTAATTACTAATTTGAACTAATTAACTATGCAATCATACTGATAATGGAATATTCATGTACACAGAAACCTAAAGTGACTTCAAATTAAAATCAAATCAAAAACAAATAATAACAAAACACAGAAGAAGAAAAACAAAACAAAAATATGAACCAGATGAAATGAATAAAAGAGAATACCTAGAACCTCGAATCTTGGTAGGTTGCTTCGAACACTTGACTAAAACAGTCCTTAATCGTGTGTTTTCGTGAGAAAACACACGACTAAGGCCTATTATAGTCAAAATCATCAGTAAAACCCCTTATCTTGGACTTTATGAATTTAGGGTTGAATTGAATTTAAGATTCGAGAACTTTGGCTAATATTTGAGGGAAAAGGGGTGTGGATTAGTGATGTGGAGGTGGAGGAGAGTCTATGGTGTAAATTTGGCAGAGATTGGGTGGTGGCGCCGCCGGACACGGCGGAGGAATCCATGGCGGCGCTAGGGTTTTGAGGTTTTGAGGGATTTGGGTGGGATTTGAGGGAATATGATAGTGGATTCATGATGGGGAAGGGGAGAGGGAGCTTTGGTGTGGGTTTAGGGGCGATTGACCGCCAGCCGCCGCCGTGGGCGATTTCCGGCGGGCGGCAGGCGGCGGTGGAAGACGGAATTAGGGTTGGTCTTTGAGGGGTTTGTGAGACGTTGAGAAAGGGGGTAGGGGTGCGTTTGGACATTATTATATGAAGGGCTCCTCAGTTCTCAACGTTAGATCAATCAACCTCGACGGTTGAGATCAATTGAGGAGCAATACGACGTCGTTTGGTCATAGGGGTGCTGGACCGGATTCTAGATGGGTTTGGGGTGGGTTAAAGGCTCATTTGAACGGGTTTGGGGTCTGGGCCTTGGTAACTGTATTATTTTTGGCCCAAAATTGGGTCTCTTAACTAGAAGACCAACTCTTTCATTTTCTTTTCAATTTCTTTCCATTTTAAACTAAAAGTCTAAATTAATTCTAAAAATTAAATTAACCTACCCAATCTAATTAATAATTGACACAATTAAGTAAATACCAAATTTAAAGGAAATCTAACCAAATTCAAAGCTAAAAATTAAACAAAGCAAAAAAAACTCAATTTTTGTGATTTTTGTATTTTTTGTGAAATCCTAATTACTAATTAATATATAAAATTAAATCCTAAATGCAAATGCAATGCGTATTTTTTGTATTTTTATGAATTATGCAATTAAAAATGGACACACAAAAAAATGCAAATAAACACGAAAACTATGCAATTAATTCCTAAAAATCAAATAATAAAAGGGAAAATCCTAGTTTTTAAGATTCTGTAGGAGTAATTCAAGTGAGGCAAAAATCAGGTGCTCACACCGAATTGTACCGAAGTGTGCTCATTTGTGGATCTAGTCACGGCTGTGATAATTGACGATACAAGTACTATGATTAATGTGGAGGACCCGTTGGAGGCCGTGTTATTGAATCTTGATGTCAATGAGGATGCAAGCCGAGTGGAGTGTGGCCGTGTTGTTGAATCTTGATGTCAATGAGGATGCAAGCCGAGTGGAGTGTGTGAATGCTTTACATGGAATGGGCTCTTATTCTTATGAGCCTAGGAAATTGTCTTTGGATCTCGAGAATAGAAAGACTCCACCAACCAAACCTTCAATCGAGGAGCCTCCGGTGTTGGAGTTGAAGCCATTGCCTCCACACCTCAGGTATGAATTCTTAGGCCCTAGTTATACTTTACCAGTTATTCTTTCCTCGTGTCTTACTAACTTGCAGGTAAATGCCACTTTGGCGGTGCTCAAAAAGAGGAAGAGGGCAATTAGATGGACATTGGCCGACATTCGGGGAATAAGCCCCGCATTCTGTATGCACAAAATCATTTTGGAGGATGATGCAAAACCCTCCTTGGAACATCAAAGAGGTTGAACGAAGCAATGCAAGAAGTGGTGAAGAAAGAAGTGATAAAGTGGTTAGATGCCGGGGTTGTGTACCCTATTTCCGATAGCTCATGGACTTCTCCGGTGCAATGTGTGCTGAAGAAGGGTGGTATGACTGTGGTGACAAGTGACAACAATGAACTTATTCCCACTCGGACAGTTACCGGATGGAGGGTATGCATGGACTACCGGAAGCTGAACAAGGTTACCCGCAAGGATCACTTCCCATTGCCATTCCTTGACCAAATGCTTGATCGCCTTGCAGGGCATTCCTTTTATTGCTTTTTGGATGGATATTCGGGATATAATCAAATCTTAATCACTCCGGAGGATCAAGAGAAGACCACATTTACTTTTTCATATGGCACCTTTGCTTTCTCTCGGATGCAGTTCGGGTTGTGTAATGCCCCGGCGACATTCCAACAATGCATGATGGCTATTTTCATCGATATAGTGGAAGATATTTTGGAGGTCTTTATGGATGATTTTAGTGTGGTTGGTGATTCATTTGAGGAGTGTTCGGGAAATCTGGATAGAGTTTTGGCCCGTTGTGAAGACACAAATCTCGTACTCAATTGGGAAAAATGCCACTTCATGGTTGAGGAAGGCATAGTGTTGGGCCACAAAATTTCAAAGCGTGGGATTGAAGTTAACAAAGCCAAGATAGAGGTGATTTCAAGGCTTCCTCCCCCCACTTCTGTCAAGGGGGTGAGGAGTTTTCTTGGGCACGTGGGGTTTTGCCGGAGGTTTATAAAAGATTTTTCGAAGGTGGTACACCCCTTGTGCAAGCTTCTAGAAAAGGATGCCAAGTTTGTGTTCGATGAGGGATGTATGCAATAATTTGAGCTTCTCAAGCTTAAGTTGACCACTACCCCTATCATTACCGCACCAAATTGAGCTAGCCCTTCGAGCTCATGTGCGACGCAAGTGACGTTGCGGTTGGCGTTGTTTTGGGTCAAAAAGTTAACAAAATGTTTCATCCGGTGTACTACGCAAGCAAGACCATGAATGAGGCTTAAAGGAACTACACGATTACCGAGAAAGAGCTGTTGGCCATAGTGTATGCAATGGAAAAGTTTCGGCCGTATCTTATGGGGGCCAAGGTCATAGTGCACACCGATCATGCCGCCCTTAGGTACTTGATGACAAAGAAAGACTCCAAGGCAAGGTTGATGCGATGGGTGTTACTACTTCAAGAGTTTGATCTAGAAATTGTGGACCGGAAGGGTAGTGAAAACCAAGTGTGGACCATTTTTCCCGCTTGGAGGAGGAAGGAAGGCCATGTGATGGCCTAGAGATCAATGATGCATTTCCCGATGAGCAACTACTTTCCGTGTCTATAAGTGATATGCCGTGGTTTGCGGATATTGCAAATTACCTTATGACTGGCATTGTCCCGTGTGAGCTCTCTTCTAACCAAAGAAAGAAGCTCAAACGGGATAGTTTGGATTTCTATTGGGATGAATCGTACTTGTTCAAGATTTGCACAGATGGTGTGATCCGAAGGTGTGTACCAAAGGAAGAGTAATTGAGTATCATTCCTCTCCCTATGGTGGCCATCATGGTGGGGCGAGGACCGCTTCCAAAGTTCTTAGTTGTAGATTCTATTGGCCAACTTTGTACAAAGATGTGAGTGATCTTGTGAAGAAGTGTGACGAGTGCCAAAGAGCGGGTGGAATTTCAAAGAAAGATGAGATGCCTCTCAATACCATCCTTGAGGTTGATATTTTCGATGTATGGGGCATTGATTTTATGGGCCCGTTTGTTAATTCGTGTGGGAACACATACATTCTTGTGGCGGTGGACTATGTTTCAAAGTGGGTTGAAGCCGTGGCTTTACCCAACAATGAGGCCCGAAGTGTTGTTGCATTTCTCAAGAAGAGCATTTTTACAAGGTTTGGTACTCCTAGAGCAATCATAAGTGATGGGGGGTCTCATTTTTGCAATAGAGCTTTTGACACTTTGCTTTCAAAGTATGGTGTCAATCACAAAGTTTCTACCCCCTATCATCCTCAAGCAAGTGGACAAGTTGAAGTCTCCAACAGGGAAATCAAAAGCATATTGTCAAACACGGTCAATGCAAATAGGACCGATTGGTCAAAGAAGTTGGATGACGCTCTATGGGCTTATAGGACTGCTTACAAGACTCTGATTGGTATGTCTCCGTACCGGTTGGTGTTTGGGAAAGCATGCCATCTACCGGTTGAGTTAGAGCACAAGGCCATGTGGGCCTTGAGGAAGTTGAACCTTGAGTGGGATGTAGCTGCTAATCTTCAGGTGGAGCAACTCAATGAGCTTGATGAATTTAGATCCCATGCCTACTCTAGTTCGTCCCTGTATAAGGATAAAATGAAATACCTTCACGACAAGTATACTCGGGGCAAAGAATTCAAGGTGGGGGATTTGGTGCTCTTATTCAACTCTCGGCTAAGGTTGTTCCCGGGAAAGCTCAAGTCAAAATGGAGCGGGCCGTTTGAAGTAGTGTGTGTGACCCCGTTTGGTGCTATTGATTTGAAGAACAAAAATGGTGAAGTTTTTAGAGTGAATGGGCACCGGGTCAAGCATTATCTTGGGAAAATTGATGACAGCTACGTGGTGGCACTTCTTCATTTCAAATGATGTGATGGTAACCTGCGTCGTACCGCGACGTTAAATCAGGCGCTTCTTGGGAGGCAACCCATATGTTTTTCTTCTTGTTTTCTTTGATTTTCTTTGTAGTATAGGATTGATTTTTGGGATAACTGGTTGTGAGATGTTACAGGGTTGTGTTGATGCAGTGCAAGACATAGTGGAAGAAATGCACAGGTCTCTAAAGTTTCCAGTGCGGCCGCACTACATTCTGTGCGGACCGCACTGGTGAAGGGTAAAGTGAGACCTCTCTGAAGTTTCCCACTGTGGCCGCATTATATTTTGTGCGGTCCGCAGTGGACCACTGCGGCCGCAGTCCATTTTGTGCGGACCGCAGTGGGGTGCCAAGGTGAAGTTGAACAAAGCTGTGCAGTGCGGACCGCGGTCCATTTTGTACAGTCCGCACTGGTTGGTGAGAATGGGCCCTAGGGCTTTTCTATAAATAGTCCCTGAGGGCCTCCTTTTACCCTTTTTGCACTATTAACTCTCAGAGCCTTAAAAACACTGTTCACTTGCTCATTTACTCGTAATTGATTGCTTGAAATTGTTAGCATCCGTGTCATCTTACATCTGGTAACCTAATTTCTCTTTCATTGCTTTAATTTTGTTAGTTTTCCTTTATTTTTCTTGTTTTTCTCGTCTAGTTTTATATGATGTCCGTGTTTTCTTCAATTAAGTAGGTTAGGGTTGTTAATCTTTTAATTAGATTAGAATTAGTTAATTAAATACTCTGGGTAATCATGTAGATACAAGCCTTGGGTGTTAGTTAAGCTTCAAATTGAAAATTTATGAAACCCTAACTCAGTGCCAAAACTGGTCACTCAGTGCGGACCGCGGTCGTTTCTGTGCGGTCCGTGGTGCTCTTGTGCGGTCTACATTAACATTTTGTGCGGACCGCACTAATGAATTCTGGGAAGCTGAACTTTGGGCATCACGGCCGCACTACATTTTGTGCGGGCCGCACTGGCCCCTGTGCGGCCGCACTGCCGTTTTGTGCGGTCCGCACTGTCAAGATACAGAGGGTGGATATTCTAAGCCCCACCCCTGTGCGGACCGCATGGCCATTTTGTGCGATCCGCACTGACCCCTGTGTTGCCGCACTACATTTTGTGCGTTCCGCACTGGGGGACTTCTGAGATCTGTCTGCAACTTTCTGCTTTCTTGCTGTAACACTGCTTTTAACTGATGCAACTGATTCTAACAAGTTTACTCAATTGTGTTTGCAGACAATGGTAAAATAACGAGGAAAAGGCTCAAAACAACCGGGCAGAGGTGAATCCTCCCGGGGGGCAAGGGCAAGAAAATGATAAAACTCACTCCCCAAGTCCGGCAAAACATAAAGAACCAAAGGAAAATCATCAAGGCTGCAGACAGGGCCTGTGATCAGTCGAGGAGTGAGTATGAGCCCTCCCGGGACATTTCTTCAGACTCCATGCCAGAATATGTTGAAGACTGGCCGGAGAGATTCAGACTGACAGATACTACTCCTCCACCATCACCCACTGCCCAAGCACTAATACAAGTTTCTTCTGGCTCGTCTGAGGGCTCAGCAGCGGGTAGTGAGGAATACTCCACCTCTCCCACAGCTTCATTATACGGGGAGGATGGAGGAGGAGATGAGAAGGAAGTAGAGGGAGATGAGGAGGTAGCAGAAGGAGGTGAGCCTCAGGTGGGAGGCATTGCCAGAACTAGAAAGCCAGAAGTTTGGCAAGATAGATTCGTGAGTGAGGTGGCGTACCATAAATTTCGGGAGTGGTGGCCGGTAAGAAAGTTGATCCCGGAGTGAAGCTTCATAGATAGAGACCTACTACCTCACAATCCCAACGTGCTGAGGAAGTTTAGGACAAGAGTGGGCTGGGACCATTTTCTAGATAAGTGTGTGGATGCCAACGAACACCTGGTCAAAGAATTTTACTGCAATGTAACCCACATAAAAAACGGCTCCAAAGTGACCAAGGTTCAGAATCTGACACTGTTATTTGATGGGAAGTACATCAACGAATACCTTGGCTATAATAAGGAGGATGAGACCCTGTACATGGCAAAGATGGAAATGAGTGAGGAGGTTCGTCCCTGGCTAGCAAAATACCTGGCAATCCCAGGTACCACCCCCGACTGGTTGACTGCTGGAGTCAAGATTCTGAGACGGAGTTTGAATTTTAAGGCACGGGGGTGGGAGACTTTTGTTTGCAGCCGGTTGGACCCTACTACCCATGACAACACCCTACCTCTCCATCGGGCTGTGTTAGTGGCTTCTATCATGGCAGGGTACCCCATCAACGTGGGGAATGTGATGTCTAGAATCATTACTATAGTGGGTGCGGAGCATGACCGGAACTATCCTTTTCCCAGCACCCTCACTATGTACTTCCGGGACTTGAAGGTGGAAAAGAGGCCCTTCGACATCAGAGTCAAGGCGAAGGCCCCTTTTTCCTGGTACAGCATGCAGGGGGATGACAACCCCAAGAGAAAAAACTTCAAAGGTACAGCTACTGCTCCAACCGGCAGTCTAAAGAGCCAATTGTGGTAGTGGCTCCTGCTGAGCCTGCCTCCACTTCACAGATATCCCTCCCGGTCCTTCCACATCCACAGCCACTCCTGCCGGTCCATCCACATCAGCAGGCCCAGAGATCCCATCTTCTCGGGCCCATCCTATTACTGCTCACCGACTGAGCCAGGCGCTTCTTTGCATAAACAACTGGATGCAGACTGCCTCATCCAAGTTGTCCTCACTCACCACTGTGGTAGAGGCTCAGTCGGCACCTCCGCCAGCACAGGTTCCACAGTCGATAGAGGATTGTCTCAAGGAGATACTTGACAACCAAAAGAAAATCCTCGA
Source organism: Nicotiana attenuata (assembly GCF_001879085.1). NCBI lineage: Eukaryota > Viridiplantae > Streptophyta > Magnoliopsida > Solanales > Solanaceae > Nicotiana > Nicotiana attenuata. Next base: position 767,410 of record NW_017670347.1, read on the forward strand.
CACTCAGGCGGCGCTCACAAAGGCAGTTGACTCACATAGCAAGGCTCTGAAGGAGCTTGCTCGGGAGCACAAGAAGCTAAGGAAGACACGGGCCTCCAAAGAGTCCATGAAGGAGCTGAGAGTAGATGTAGACAGACTGAAGGCGAATCACCTGCCTTTAGATTTATTGCTCCAGGGCCCAACACCAGTAGTTCATCCAGAGCTGGAGCAGTCACAGAGGCCTCCCAAGAGGAAGAGGATGATCCCTCGAGCTGATGATGCAGTCATCCAGCTGGCTGACCCACAGGAGACCTCTTCCAGTCAGCCACAGGGTGCACTACCTACAGAGCATGTCCAGGTCCAGGCCCAGGTGCCAGTAGCAGAGCAGCAGGCCACAGGGGACCAGTCTAAGGTCCCCGAGAATAGAGAGGACCCAGGGACCACACATGAGCCTATGCAGATAGACGGGCCATAGGGAGTCTTCTATATCCTTTTTCCTCTTATCTTTTTTGGTGCTTTATTTAGACTAGTTGGCATTGGAGACAATGCCAGCTTTTATTTGAGGGGGTAGGCCCTACATTTTGGATGATTGTATATATTTAACATTTTTTTATGCTTTCTTGATTTTTCATCTTTGGTCTGTATATAATTTTGATATTTCGTTACATTTATCGCACTTTTATTTTACTTTAGGTCTGTATATAAAGTTATGTTACATTGTACATATTCATCCCATCTATTGTATATTCAAATTCCCTCTTGTATATATTTATTCTACTTCCCGCAAACTTTCCATTATTAGCTCTTATTTGTGATTCGTAGCTTCTTGTTTCTAAAGTTTGCAATAAGCCTTTGGTTTTCTTAATGCCACGGTTCTTTCCAAAGGTGGAGTGTTGTGTGAACCAGGTGGCTCTTCCTAATGATGGATGGCGTGACAACCTTCTTAAGGGTTTGAGTCCGTTTTTCTTTTTGTTTTTAGTAGTTAGTAGTTAAGGGTGCCTCAAGCAAAACTTCACTTGGGCCTAGCACATTTGCCTTTGATCTCATGGTCAAAAATAAATTGTTGTGTTTAGGATGGTGAAAGTCGTGACCTTGAGACTCTTGTGTTGACCAATAATCATCAAGTGGTTTTTTGGGACCATTGTGTTCTCAAATAGTATATAAGGTCGTTGTGGGCCCCCGACTCTATGTCCTTAGCAATCCCTTAGCTTGTGTGGTGAGTAATTGCAATTGCAAGTCCAAGTCCCGAGCCATTGGTCTAGAACTTGCCCTGAATGTTTGTTGAGGCGAAATCATAAGTGAATTTTGACTTGAGACATGATTATAGGCTCTCCTTGATCCAAATGATAGTTTGAACAATTCCATAGCCTACCAACGATAAGATCCCTAGTCAACCCTTTTGAGCCTTATACCTTGTTCTTTTAAGAACCATAATACAAGCCTATATCCGTTCTAAAAGATACCCTCTCTTGGCACCCGATCTTTCCTTTAGCACATGGCAAAAGTATAAGTTTGGGGGGAGAGACGAGGATTGTAACAAAGTGGTAAAAAGGCGCAAAAATGAAGAAAAAGAAAGGCAATGAAAAAGAAAGAAAAGCAAAAAGACAAAAAAAGAAAGTCAAAATGAAAAAGAATTAAAAGGGATTCAAGAAAAGCAAAGAATGAAAGGTGTGGAAGTTAAAAAAAAGGGAGAAAAGGTTTGAAATTCATAAGAAAGAGTGACAGTGTGTCTCTCTAACCCCCTAGAAAGAAGTGAAAATGACTCAAAGAGTCAAGTGAATGGATGCCAAATGAATCAAAAGAAGTGCTTAAGCAAAGATGGAACCCACTTAGACCAAAACATTTCCTACCCTGAACCAAAAGTCTTCACAATGTCTCCACAAAAGCCCTATATGATCTTGAGTTGAATGAAGCTTACATTAGTGGATACTCACATAAGGGGCAAGCATATGGTACTTAGAGCCGGACTTGTCACTTTTTCTTGAGAGAGATGAGTGAATTTCCATTAACCTTGTTTTGCGTGCCACTGTTCAAAAGGTGAGGTTTGCTTAGGGAGAGTTGAGGATGCGTGAGTTTGGGTTCCACAATGACCAAAGTAATTGAAAGAGTTCTTTGATGTGTTGAGCCAACTCTTGATGCTCCTGTGTCGCACTTGATCCATGGTTTTTCAAAGAGTAAATGTTGTTAATGATTCATTTGTATTGAGGGCAATTGTTAGTCCCAATTGATGCTAGTTGAGGTTGCTTTAGGACAGCTGAAAATTTCTTGGATTTTCCCTTTAGGGGTGGGTCTTATTTTGTTTGCTTGAGGACAAGCAAAAGCTTAAGTTTAGGGGAGTTGATAACTAGGGATTTTGACGCATTTTATACTCCTTGCTCATGCTTTGATTAGAAATTCATACAAAATAGTCCCAAAAGACTCATAAGTTGTGCTTGATTGGAGGTTTGATCAACAAAGTGACAAGATGTCAAATATCAGCTCAAAAAGGAGTGAAACTTGCACAAGTGCCAAAGACAAGACAAGCTCAGGCAAAATAGGTCCAGTGCGGCCGCACACCACTTTGTTCGGTCCGCACTAGGAGGTTCAGAGAGCAGGTATTCAGGCTAAAAGGCAATGCGGCCGCACTAGATTTAGTGCGGTCCGCACTGGAGTCCATGCGGCCGCACTACCATTATGTGCGGTCCGCAGAGCCAAGATTCAGAGAAGTTGCAGTTTGGAGCATTCAAGCCAATGCGGTCCGCAGTCCATTTTGTGCGGACCGCACTAGAAGTCACTGCAGCCGCAGTCCATTCTGTGCGGTCCGCGGAGCCACAACCCTAGTTAATGGGTCTAGCCACAACCCTAGCTAATGAGCCTGAGTTCAGAGAGCTGGATTTTGAAGCCAAGAGTCCCAGTGCGGCCGCAGTCCATTCTGTGCGGTCCGCACTAACCCCGCATGGGCATTTTTGTCCAGATTTTTCAGCTTGGTATAAATAGATTCTTTTTCCATTTTTAGGGTATCAGATAGTTTTTAGAAGTAGCTGCACTCGTGGGAACGACTCTTGTAGCCATTTTGGGCAATTTTATCTACTTTGCAATATTGAATCTTTATTTTTATCTTAGTAATTAATTAATATGAGTTTATCTTCATCTATTTCTTGCTTTTCTTCTTTGAATATGAGTAGCTAGACCCATTAGCTAGGGTTGTGGCTCAATCCTAGTGTGGGTAATTGACGGGTCTTGTATTTTAGGGCTAAATTGATTATGGGTATTTGATATTTGGGTCAATTTCATGGTTAATTGCTGAATTAGTGGTTGCAAACCCTAGTTTGTGTTTAGTTGACTAGGGTTCTTCTTGAGAAAGAGAGCCTAAGTCTCCGAAATTGATCCAACAAGGAATTGGGGCGTACTCAAGAGATTGATAGCCCCAATTAAAGGGTTAAACCTCGAGAGAGTAATACCCGACTTGAACCTTAGTTACTTGTGCAAATTTGCATACCCAATTGGTCTTGAGAAAGTCAATTGGGCAAAATCACTTGAACCACTGAGAGGTGTAAATTAGTGCAACGGTTATATCATACTCCCCAAATATGTCAAAGATGCCTTAGACTCAAGTACCTGTCAATTGACCACCTAGGCGGAAGTCACTACCCTAGTACCTTTTAAACCTATTTGAACAACTTGTAGCATTTTAACTCTTAGCTTAATTTACAATTTGTAGTTTGAAAAAAGTAGAATTATAAAGAAAATACCAAAAATGATGAGAAGTGTAATTAAGAACACATACGCAATCCTAAACTAGATAGATACTCGATTCCAATTCTAGCTCTAATTAAGAACACATACGCAATCCTAAACTAGATAGATACTCGATTCCAATTCTAGCTCTCTGTGGATATCGATCCCGACCCAAAATCGGATCAAAGCTATTGCGACCCTCTCTTGCTACTTATTAGTAGTGCGGAGTTGGTTGCGATCAGGTGCCTACTTTTGGATTGGCCAAAGGTACCTTGTAAAACTGGAACACCCGAGTGAGGAGAAATCCGTATGGAAGCCCATTATTGCCGTCTTGAAAGTTCGCCACCTTTTGCATGTGTTTTATCATAATGGCTGGCAGATTTATCGGTGTGAACTCATCAAGAGCCTCCATTAAGACCAGATCAGACTTGGAAGCTACAGACCTCCTCTCATCCCGAGGTAAAAGAACATTATTGACCAATTCAAAGAGAAGCTGATACACCAGAAGTAGTGCCTTTTTATGCACCCGGTCCCCCTGCTGGATAGCCTGCTCTTTCACAATGGCTCTCCTAAAGTTAGCTCCACAAGCACCCTTGACTGAGGACATCCCTTCACATGGAACTTGGAGAACTTTCCCCAATGCTGAAGCGTCAAGCACAATGTCAACTCCATTTACCAGCATGTAGATATGGTCCCCTTCAACAGTGAAAGAGTTGCATAAAAGTTTTGAACCTCATCTTCATATACCTTAGACACATCCTCTTTAAACAAATGACCTCATTGCTGGAATTCCACCATCTCCAAAACTTGCCTCATACATGCCATCTTCAAGATTGCGGGGTCAAACATGCGACCCCACAAGACTTTCTGAGTTCTCAATCTCTCCTGCCCAAGTCCACTATCACTTGGTATGGTCTTCATTGAACCAGGTCCTCCCACAATTTCCCTCTTTCGTTTTCTAGACATTTCAACAGACTTCCCTTTTCCTACATGTAACAGCCACAGTATCACCTTCAGACAAGTCTTTCTCAACCACAACCTTCTTATATTTACCACCACTCTTCACAGATGTTCCACTTTATTTTTCCACAACTTCCTCGGAAGCTTCAACCACAGACTTTTGGACTTTTGTAGATCTTTTCACTAAGGAACTAGGTTCCTCTACAGCATCTTCATCAACCTCAACCACTGGAATGTTTTTGTCATCCACAACTTCCCCCTGTTTCATCAACCACTTCTTCTTTTTCTTAATACTCCGCTTACTCTTCTGCAAGGCTGACTTAAAAGCCTCTTTCTTATGCAACCTGGTAGTGGGTCGCTTGGAATAAAACTCAGGAGTAACTTCTGGTTTGCATATCTTAAGACGGGCACTGAGAACCATGTCATCTTCATCATCTTCGTCAAAAGGTACCGCAATAGGAGGTATGGACTCCAAGGGCTTAGTATAGAAGATGGGTTCCTGGTTTGTTTTGGCTAAAGGAGAATCAGGTTCTCCAACAGGTATTTCTGTGACTGTGTCATGAACCGGAGACTCAAAAAGCACCATAGTCCCTTCATCCCCTAATAATGGAGTTTCTTCCCCCTGAGACTCAGGAAGAGGGAGGCTCCTTCATTCGTAAGACTCTCAACAGCGATAGCCATGATATTTTGCGCCACTTCTTTTTCTGGTAACTCCAAGGGAGCCGCTGAGTCTAGAACAGAGGAGTTCAAGTACTGATCGGGATTTTCCTCAAAGACCTATGACGCCTGAGGGATAGCACTTTTCAGGTGTTCTTTGGTTTGATCAGAAGAAGGAGGAGATGGAAGTGAGGTAGGGTTTGACGGAGGAGTAAGGGCGACCAGAGATGAAAAGGAAACCGGCATGGGTACAGTAGTGTCAGCGATAGTGGAGAAATGGGTTTCTGGTGGTGATGCTAAGAAAGGTGGAGATGCGGGAGTGGTGATGATGGCAGGAAAAGGAGAAGATTGTTCGTTGGACATTGTGAGAGAAGTAGTAGAGGGTTCTGGAAAAAATTACAGAGATGCAATGGGAGATAATGGTTCAGAACTGCTGGGAGTGAGAGGGTTTTATGGAAGGAAGGGCTAATGATGAGAGGGGAGAGGAACGGGTGCTGAAGAATTTTGAAACGATGGTAGGTTTGTGGGAATACGTAACGTGCATAGGAAGTGAAGGGATTTGAAAGACAAGACATGATATACAGGCTCTGAACAGTCGGATGATGTGGCAGTTGAATTAATTTTGTTGTCTTTTGAAAAAGCATGAGAAAAACACATGAGAATTAATTTTTTTGTCTTTTGAAAAAGGATTTTGTAGTTCTCTTTCGCAGTTCAACATTGTACCTTTAGCTTCTATAATCATCACGTGTGTTTACCTGCAAAGGTATAGATGTGAGTTAGGCCTGGTCAGAAAACACTTTAGCTAATTTTACCTGAGTATGACTTTCATAGCCATATGAGCAGAACCAGGTTCTCAATTAGCTTAAATTAACCCTAGTGCCACCCTATTTCTCTCAAAGTGTTCCTTGCTCAGAACTTTGGTGAAGATATCTGCAATTTGATCTTCCGTGCAGCAAAATCTCATACAAATAAGTCCCTTTTCCACATTGTCTCTGAGAAAATGGTGTCTGATTTCAATGTGTTTGGTTCTCTTCTGTTGAACCGGATTCTTTTCCATGTTAAGAGCACTGGTGTTGTCACATAGAAGTGGCACACAATCAACGTATAATCCAAAGTCTTCCAATTGTTGCTTGATCCACAGTAACTGAGCACAGCACGAGGCAGCTGCAACATATTCTGCTTCATCTGTTGAGAGAGCCACTGAGTTTTGTTTCCTTGTACCCCATGAGATTAGAAATGATCTAAGGAAATGAGCCATTCCAGATGTGGTTTTCCTGTCCAACAGATAACCTGCATAATCAGCGTCAGCATAACCAATAAGGTTGAAATTGTCACCTGAAGGATAATAAAGAACCAGGTCCTGTGTGCCCTTAAGATATCTCAGAATTCTCTTAGCAGCCTTTAGATGAGAATCCTTAGGATTTGATTAAAACCTTGCGCATAATCCCACACTAAATACAATGCCTGGCCTGCTGGCAGTAAGATAGAGTAGAGATCCAATGATTCCCCGATACATTGTTTGATTTACAGGTGATCCAGAATCATCCATGTCTAGCTTAGTAACAGTAGTAATAGGGGTATCGATCACCTTTGATGCTTCCATATCAAACCTTTTCAGAAGTTCTTTGATGTATTTCTGCTGACTGATACACGTTCCCTTTTATGGACTGCTTCACTTGAAGACCCAGGAAGAAGTTCAGTTCCCCCCATCATACTCATTTCAAACTCACTTCCCATGAGTTTGGCAAATGCTTCACATAATGAGTCTACTGTAGCCCCAAATATGATGTCATCCACATAAACCTGAACAATGAGCAGGTTCCTTCCCCGTTTCTTCAAAAACAATGTATTGTCAATCTTTCCTCTTGTGAAACCATTTTCCAAGAGAAACTTGGATAGCCTCTCATATCAGGCTCTAGGGGCCTGCTTCAATCCGTACAGTGCCTTGTCCAATTTGAATACATGTTCAGGATGTACATGACATTCAAAGCCTGGAGGTTGCTTGACATAGACTTCTTCCTTAAGAAAACCATTCAGGAAGGCGCTCTTCACATTCATTTGGAATAAGGTGAATTCTATATGTGATGCAAAGGCAATGAGGATCCTAATAGCTTCCATGTGAGCAACTGGGGCAAAAGTCTCATCATAATCGATCCCTTCCTCCTGGTTGTATCCTTGGACAACAAGCCTTGCTTTGTTCCTTGTAGTATTTCCATGTTCATCCAGCTTATTCCTGAATACCCATCTGGTCCCTATGATGGTTTTGTCTGAGGGTCTAGGTACCAGGTGCCATACCTTGTTTCTTTCAGATTGTTGTAATTCCTCTTGCATTGCCATAATCTAGTCTGTATCCTTCAAGGCTTCCTTGATATTTTTGGGTTCTATTTGGGATAGAAATGTTGATAAGGCTAGGAAATTTCTGGTTTTTTATCTTGTCTGAACTCCAGAATCAAGGGGGTGATTATATTATCAAGTGGATGGGAGCTTTTGTGTTTCCAATTTGGGACTAAAGTTTGATTGGTAGAGGAACTAGGCAAATTGGATGGATTTTCCTGCACTCCTTGTTCTGCTACCTGTGGAGTGCCTTGCACTGCATCTTCAACTCTTTCTTCAGCTTCAGTGGTAGTAACTGGAGTACCAGGTTCCTCTTGAGAAGTGGAAAAGGATGTTACATTGTCTTCACATTCCTCCTTCTCTGACTCATCATATCAACCTTGCAATTTGAAACATCAGATATTTCCTCAGGAACCAAAAGTGGTTCATTGTCTTGATCACCATTGTTTCCTTCCTTGCTAGAAGAGGGAGTCTCATTAAATATCACATGAACACTTTCTTCCACACATCGTGTCTTTTGTTGTAGACTTTGTAGGCTTTGCTTTGAGAGGAATATCCCAGAAAGATTCCTTCATCACTTTTTGCATCAAACTTCCCAAGCTGGTCCTTCCCGTTGTTGAGAACATAACATTGGCATCCAAACATTCTTAGATGAGTTATCTTTGGTTTTCTTCCATTGAGTAGCTCATAAGGGGTTTTGTTCAGGAGAGACCTGATCATGCACCTGTTCACCAAGTAGCACGCAATGTTTATTGCCTCTGCCCAGAAAATTTTGGCAATTCCACTATCAATAAGCATTGTCCGCATGTCTTCTAGAGTTCTGTTCTTTCTTTCAACAACACTATTTTGCTGTAGAGTCCTTGGGGCTGAGAAGTTGTGAGTAATTCCATTTACATTGCAGAACTCATCAAATTTGGCGTTGTCGAATTCTGTCCCATGGCCAGAACTGATGCAGGCTACCTTCAATTCCATCTTCACTTGGATTTTCTTGACAAAGGCCACAAATACCTCAAAGGTCTCATCTTTTGTTCTAAGAAACAATGTCCAAGTGAATCTTGAATAGTCGTCCACAATCACAAAAATATACTTCTTTCCACCTCTGCTTGGTATTCTCAAAGGACCACACAGATCCATATGAAGGAGTTCGAGTGGTTTTGATGTACTAACATCCTTCTTTGGCTTAAAAGATGATTTCACATGTTTTCCTCTAGCACATGCATCACATACTCTATGCTCCTTGAACTTTGAATTTGGCAAACCACGAACCAGGTCCTTTTGTATCAATTTATTCAGAATTGAGAAGCTTGCATGCCCCAATCTTCTATGCCACAGTTCTGCATCATTATCAACTGCCTTCAAGCAGCTCATATCACCAGCTTGCAGAGATTCAAAATCAGCTACATAGATGTTCTTGTGTCTTTTGGCTACTAAAACCACTTCACGAGTTACCATATTAGTGTGCACACTTTAGACAAAAACTCTACTTTGTTCCCTTTATCACATATTTGAGAGACACTCAAGAGACTATACTTCAGGCCACCCACATAGTACACATTCTCAATTGAGTATGAAAGAGACTTTCCAACCTTTCCGACACCGAGAATGTACCCCTTTTTTCCATTTCCAAAGGACACATTCCCTCCCTTCAGGGCTTTCAGTGAGAGGAAATCCTTGGTGTTTCCAGTCATGTGCTTTGAGCATCCACTGTCCATGATCCATTGCAATCCGCTTCCTCTCACTGTTCCCTGCACATATAAATTATGGGTTAGATTTAGGAACCCAAACTAGTTTGGGTCCCTTGTAATGAGGAAAAGGGTGGATAAGAGCTCTTCTAGTCCATGAGGTAAAATGCGATTTTTGCGAGTGGTACCTGGTCCCCCTTTTGTAGTCACTTTTTCAGCAAACACTTTGTTTTTCTGAACAGATCGAACCCTGGCCTGGCAATTTTCTTTGAAGTGCCCATTGCTCCCACAGTGGGTACAAAGCCAATTATCAAGAACAGTGACGTACTTGTTGTGAGGGTTGTAAGGAATTTTCCCCTTTTGGAACCCGATTCCCTACCTGTGTCCATTATTGTTGAAGTACATGGCAGTGACAACGTCTGAGGACCAAGACCACATAAGAGATTTCTCCAGATCAATTTTTACTTTCTCCAATTCAGCTTGAAGTTGCCTATTTTTCTCGAGTTCACCAATAGACTAGTTTTCACATCATTTAATTCTTTTTCAAGCTTGATGTGTGTCTCACTAGCTACCTCCTTCCCTTTCTCAATACTTACAAGCCTGTGTTCTGATTTGAGTCCCTCAATTGTTTCCTGTAGGTCTGGGATTACCACCAAAAAGTCATCCCTTTCTTGCTCAGTAGCTGCAATTCTCTCTGCTAGATTATTCTTTTCTTTGCTAAGGTTCTCTATCGTTTCCTTTAAGTCAACAATCACAACCGTCAGATCATCTCTCTCATTTTCTACACTGTTAATCTTTCCAGCTAGCACTCCTTTTTCTTTCTCAAGGTTGTTTATAGTTTCCTTTAAGTCAACAACCACTACCATCAAGTCATCTCTCTCATTTTCTACACTATTTATTTTTTAATTAGAACTTCTTTTTCTTTTTCAAGATTGCCTATGGTCTCCTTTAAATCAACCACACAGACCACCAGATCATCTCTAGATTGTTCAGCATCTCCTAGCTCTATGGTCAAGGCATCCTTATCATTAACAAGATTATAATATGCATCAATTAGAACATTTGCTAGTAATATCAATTTCTTAGAAGAGTAGGACTTCAGATTTCTCTGAACATCCCTAAAATTTACCTCATCATTGTCATCCTCTTCATCATCATCGTACTGAGCCATCAATGCGACCAATGAATCGTATTCTTTTGCTTCATTTTCAACTGCCATCATGGAACTATTTCCTGCATCTGGTTCCCTTTCTGATTCACTGGAG